>NC_056617.1:5123128-5423128 GCF_018340385.1 Cyprinus carpio | reverse complement strand
TTCGATGCTTCAAAAAATTCTAACGGACCCTCTGATGTCACATGGACTACTTTGAAGATGTATTTATTACCCTTTTGGACGTGGACAGTATACCGTACATACATTCTCAATGGAGGGACTGAAAGCTCTCGGACTAAATCTAAAATATCTTAAACTGTGTTCCGAAGATGAACGGAGGTCTTACGGGTTTGGAACGACATGAGGGTGAGTCATTAATGACATAATTTTAATATTTGGGTGAACTAACCCTTTAAGTTTTGCTGACCATTGGTGACCAGATTTAGTAGATAATCTACTAAATAATACCTTAATTATAATCTAAAAATGTAATTAATGAAAGAAAGAAATACTTGAATGTTAATTGTATAAATAAATAAAAATCATTAATAAAATAAAATACAATCTTAAAATGTAATACAAATAATAAAATAAAACAGTATATAGTAAAAAAAAATTAATTAAAAAAATTAATTACTTAATGTTATTTAATACATTATTATAAATCAAATTGAATTCAGAAAATCTAAACATAAAATACATGACAGTTATACTATGTATTTAATGTTTTTAATGCATTATTAAAATAAAATAGTTATATTAAATTATATAAAAATCTTAAAATGTAAAAAGAAATGAAAAAACACATTAAATATATAAACGAATACGAAAAATACATTAAAATACATTATTTCATGATATTGTAATACATTAAAAATAAAATAAAATGAAATTTACACATCACTTACAATAAGCTTTCCATTGATAAATAAGCATTCCATTGATGCATGGTTTGTTAGGATAGGACAATATCGCAGAGATACAACAATTTGAAAATCTGGAATCTGAGGGTGCAAAAAATAAAATAAAATAAAATGAAAAAAATCATAATATTGAGAAAATCTCCTTAAAAGTTGTCCAAATAAATATCTTAGCAATGCATATCAAAAATGTTGTTTTGATATATTTCCGGTAGGAAATTTACAAAATATCTTGTAAATATTCCAGTATGACTGGTTTTGTGGTCCAGGGTCACATATGCTTTTTTAATATTATTAAAATAAAAATAAAATTATATTTTAGAAAGAGAAAATGTAAAATATATTAAAAGTAATAAAATGTATTATTTTGTTATTTGAATACATAATTTAAATAAATATATTAATAACATGTAAAAAAATAATTACAATATTTTAATACATGAAAAAGATTTTTCTGATATACATATCAGTTCTAAAAAAACTAAGCACTAAGCATCAGTCAATGAGATATAAATATATTCGCAAATATAATCTGACAAAATAAATAACCTTTTCTGTTAATTTTAAGAACAGGAAGACAATAATGACACACAGCTATCTCTGTGACAACTGATAGTAGGTTAATCTGAGTTTACTGAGCTGCTGAAATCATTGGAATCACAAACTTATAAAGTTAAATAAAGTTCTTATCTAAATCTCAGCGCAACAGACAGCAGAATTACACGACTACAGTGACATACGCAAACGCCAGGAATCTTCTGCAGTCTCACTGTGCGTTTGAGATGACTTACAGCATCATGCGGCGTGACCCAGATTTCACTACAAACCAAAGAGACACGGAGCTGGCAGAAAGGGGGATGGGAAACACAGAAGAGTAATAAACAATATTACATGGCCCCACAGTTGAACTGATATTCATACAAACAGTAGTCAAAATTTCCAGGAATATGTGCAATCCCATCCACACAGGGACTTTGCAATGATTCTCTAAATGAATCCACGATAGTTTTAAGCACCCAAATGAACTGATTCACAGAAATGAATCGGCTAATCTTGACAGATATGTTGGTTGTTCAGAAGTGCTGGTGAACTGTAGGGGGAGTAGATGAGCGGCAGGGTTATGGAAAGGTCTTCTAAAAGCTTGAGTGTCATAAACAGTACGGAAAGCACTCAACCTAACCCTGAACTCTACAGCCATTTTACAACCCTCAAGAAGGCTGTGTGTTGTAAGGGCACAGTATTGTGTGGATTGGGTCAAACACAGGTCAAACTTTACAGCAAACAGGAACTATGGAACACACATTTTTAAAATTGAACAGGGTGACATACATGAAAACACACACACACACATCCACTCTCTCTCAATCCATCTAATGCATCCAATGTAAAAATAAAGGCAATAATAGGATTAAAAACAACAACAACAAAAAAAAAAAAACACCCACAGGCTAAAAAACTGGCATCATCATCATCATGCCACAAAACATTTCATCACATTCTGACAGAGACAGAATGAGGAATAAACAGACCACTCTTTAAAAAGTGGTTGGTCGTAAGTTCACAACCCAGAAATTGGTCACAGGTCTGTTCAGATTCTGACAAGTTTGCACACTAAAATCAGTATATAGTATACAAATTCCAATCAGTTTTGTTTTTCAAAGAATGTTATGGACCAGCAGTTGGACCACTGCAGTTTATGGTCATCCTTAATTGGTTTAAAGTTTGATTTTAAGAAACTGAAATTAAATTAAAGAATTTTAAAATAAACAGGGTTAGAATTCTGATATACATATCAGCATCAGCAAATAAAAAACATATTCGTTGAACAGTCAGTGGGCTATAAATATATGCACATATTTAAACTTTAAAAAACAGTTAAATGTAAATAAAATGAAATTAACCTTACAATTCTACATAGTCAAAGTAAAATCAGTATTTGCTATGTAAATTTAAATCAATTTTGTTTCAGTGTTATTTTAATTTTGCATGCATTTGGACCCGTGAAAATAAAAAACCTACAGTAAATTAAATGAACACCTTTTTTTCAGCAAGGATGCATTAAATTGATCAGAAGTGGCAGTGAAGACATTTATAATGTTATTTCAAATAAATGCTGTTCTTTTGAACTTTATATTCATCAAAGAATTCTGAAAAAAATACTCAGAAATATGAATCAGCACAACCATTTTCAACATTAATAATAATAAAAAATGTTACTTGAGCAAATCAGCATATTAGAATGATTTCTGAAGGATCACGTGACATTGAAGACTGGAGTAATGATGCTGAAAATTCAGCTTCGCATCACAAGAATAAATTATATATTAATTATTTTGTGTGTGTATATATATATATATATATATATATATATATATATATATATATATATATATTCAAAATTATATATTTACATTATATACAAATAAAAAAGTAAATATATTCAAATAAAAAACAGTTCTTTTAAATTTTAATAATATTGAATGATATTACAGTTTTATCAAATAAATGCAACCTTTGTGAGCATAAGAGTGCATGTGCTCATGAGGACATGCACCAGCAAAGCAGTGTATGACTGCATAATGCATTCACATGTAGTTTAAACAAAGCGTGCACAGTGCATACTGCATATAGTATTGAGTAAGCTACTACTCCTCTCTGAACAGGCCTGTGATTCTGCTGATCAGAAGGAACAGGCATTTCACAGTCAGTGTGTAATGATGATGCCGGCCCATCTAGTTCACTTCACAGCACTAAAGGAAACAGCAGGAGCAACATATCCCTTGATTTCCCTGCATCCCTCTGTCATTCTCACTCCACGTCTCTCTATCCCCCGTTCATGCTGTTCTAGATCTGTCAGTGTGCATTACTGCCTCCTACATTCAAAAGCAATGGAAATCACAAGCCTTCTGTGTCTTCTTACTATCTTTTTAAATCACTCACAAATTACCAAACCAGTGAAAACAGAAAGTAATGGCTTTAGAGGAAATTGACCAGAACATCATGATTTTAACCTCAGCCATTAAGTATGAAGACTGAAATAACTGAAGATGATGAAGTGGAGGGTTAAAAATAGACATTTGTTTGTATTGGTTTCTATCAATTGGCTGGAACTGGCAGGTTGACTAAATAACAAGCAAACCATTGCACATGCTAAAATTATAGTGATACTAGTGATAAACTAATCCCAGCTAAAACACAACCAACATTGAATGGACCATATTTACACTTGTAAAAAAAAAAGTGTGCTTAATTGTATTAAATGTGCACTTGTAGTTTACTTGTAATACAATATTAATTAAATAAAAGGCCACTTAAGTGTACTTAAGTGAAGTTAAGCGTACTTAAGCAAATAAACTCCCATGACTATGTTTTAACACACTTAAGTACACTTTTAAAAAGTGCACTTTAAGTGTCAAATTATGTTTTATTGTAAAACATTGTTTTAAATCTTTTGTTGTGCTACACTTATTTTGATGTGCTGATGAAACTACACATATGAAATTAAAGCACATGTACATTTTTGAAAATAATTGATATTACTTTTAATTGCTAAATTTACTAATTAATTACTAAAATGAATTATTTTAATTTCAACTGTAGTCATTTGACATTTAAATAATATTCATTATATTTTATATAGCTAAGGTTTTAAATTGCAACTTCATAATTACAAATAAATACATGACATACAAGTTTCAATAGAAATTGCATTAAAGTATATTTTTGTGTACCATAAATGATTGTCAGTATGTTCGGCAGTACACTTTATTTCAAAGACAACTTTTTCAATTGTGAAATTATATTTAAGGATGTGCAAGTCCTTAAGTGGGTTAAAAATTTTAACTAACAGCATTTAATATACATTTAATAAATACATATTTAATATAAAATGTATAAACTATTGTACATTTTATACATACTATCATAGGTCTAAATTTTTAAATTGTAAATAGCATGCAATTATGTCTGTAAATATAACATTAACATTAAATATAACATTAAATCTTCTGCTGAACACAAATGAAGATATTTTGAAGAATGGTGGTTACCAAACCATCTCTGGTCCCCATAAACTTCCATAGTATTTTTCATTCCATATCATGGAAGTCAATGGCTACCATCAACTGTTTGTTTACCAACATTCTTCAAAATATCTTTTTTTGCGTTTAACAGAAGAAAGAAACTCATAGGGTTTTGGAACAACATGAGGGTGAATAAATGATGGCAGAATTTTCATTTTTGGGTTTGCACTTAAGAATATTTTTTTTAAGTAATTTTCATTAGAAGTACTCAAAGTACAACAAAGTATGTTGAAGTGTACTTCTTCATAAGGGTATATACACTACACAATAATGTTGCTGTAAATTTCATTTTCACACAGTGTAACCTCTTTCTTCTGATAGATAGGAATAAAGGATTTAAACCTGCAGAAGAACCCGGTGTGACCTGATCCAGCATCTAGATCACTGGTCTGTGAGCCCCAGTCTAGATTTTAGATATGCCTGGTTACTTCATATGATCCTATGTATGCGCGTTGACCTAGTTAACACATGTTGAGCGAGAGAGTGGCCATAGGGTTAGGCCCCTAGGGTGTCCAGAACGATTAGGGGCAAACATTTCCATGCAACAAAACCTCACAAACACACAAAAATGTTTTGCAGGTATTAGACACGTGTGTTTTTACTCCCAGTTGAAGGCAGAGCATATCAAACCGCATGATTTAAGCGTACGCTAACTGCCCGATGGCGAAATGTATCCATCTACAACATCTTCTCTATTCGCTTTGATCACTATATCTTTCTTCAATTATTCCCAAGAGTCTCCCGCCTCCAACATCTCTCTCTTTCTGTTTGTCTTTTTTTGTCTGTCTCTCTATCTGTGCAAATGAACCCAGCCTCAGCCAATCGGAGAGCTCCGATTCACAGCATCAGGAATCTCAGCCAATCAGAAGCCAGCACTCAATGCACATGGCCAAATTCATAGCGGCACATCATTTGGGTCATATATAGTTCATCTCAAACAGAATGCACTCACAGTGAGGATGTTAGCTCTGACTCATCCAGCAGTGAATGTGCATGTTTGTTTACCATGGCAGTTTCTTCATGCGAGAGAATTATCATTTAACTCTTTAAACGACAAGCAGCTAGTCTCGTTTATCTGATTAGTGTCAACATGAGGCAAGTTAAGGTAATTATGTCAAGGTAAGACTGTCTTATGCTTCCTCTTCTGATGTATTTGAAGCTATCTCCATCTCTTTGTAAGTTCAGTCGCTCTTTTGTCTGATTCAGTTGGTTCAGCTTAATGCATTGTGACACTGACCCAGTTCTACTAAATACATTTTGCATATGTAAATGACTGCAATGCTAATTAGAATCTAATTATTTTAGTACAAGAAATCAGTGTCTGTACAGTATCAAGAACTATAATGGCACCTTAGTATATACCATGGTACTGAATGATTATCATATATATGAAAACATAAAAAACACTGTAATACCACAGTATTTTGATTTATGGTACTGTTTGGTATATAATCATGTACAAAGGTTTTAGCTTGGTATTTCAATAAATACCATGGTACATAATCAAAGTAAATAGTAATACCATGGTATTTGTAGGACACTCATGATACTTATGAAAACTCATGGTAATACCATTATATTTTGATATATACCATGGTACATAAATTTAAAAACATACTAATACCATGGTACTTTTTATACATACAATAGTACTAAATGGTTATCGTGCACTGTGTTATTTAAAGAGCACTACAAAGAATATCATGGTACATATTAAAAACATGGTAATACCACCGTATTTTAATAAATACAATGGTACTGATTACTTTATTCATGTACCAAGTTATTTCAAATAATATAATTTATTTTAAAGAATATTTGTACAGAAACAAATGACATACTAAAACCATAAAACCTTTATATTTATATTTATATTTATTTTTTGGTAGGTTAGTGTACATTAGAAGATTCTCAAGCAAAAAAATAAAAAAGAAGAATAAATAAATAATAATAATAATAATTTAAAAAAAAATATATGTTGTGTCTCTTCCAAGCTAACAAAAATCAGAGCGCTTTATGATGTATGACTCTGTACGCTTTCCCATTTTTTATTCAAATGAATACCACTAAAGAACATCATACAATAGCAGATGATTACAACCACAATAATAATTATATGCTAAAAAAAAATCTGCATATAATTACACAATCTCCCAGTGCAATCTAACACAGCCGGATATGTGTTTAATCAAACAGCGAATCTAGATAAGATTTAACATATTTAACACTGAGTTTGGGACATACAAAGACACACCTGGTGCATTCTGGGAACATTCAACGCTGTCGGTGAGTTTGGATGCATAAGAAACCATCGACCGTTGGCTGTGCCCTGAAATTACCATATACTACACGTCAACTCTCTCCCAGCAAACCGACCGCAATTTCCTTGTTATTACAGCTGCGATATACATTCATTGATGTCGTTGGGTTTAACATGTGAGTGACTCACTGACCAATGAGTGCAAACTGCAGTAGGAACACTGGAACATCGTCTGGTAAGACATTTCAGACACTACATTTGTGTCCTTCAGACCTAAAACAAAAACTGAACTTTGCAGACAAAACACTGACATACAGATGTCAAATTAGCTGAGAAAATGGCATAAACCTTTCAAACCTTCACTCAACAAGCACAAGAAGGTGTAAAAGGTTTAAGGTAAGCAATGCTGCACTTTTGGTTTTTATTCAAAGGCTCTCTAGGGGTTCAGTATTATTATTGATTTAACTGCACTGAAAATACTGAATAAAAACGAAATGTTTTTGAAACATTCCGTATTGTATAAAACGCTATATAAATAAATGTTACTTGACTAGAATGTTGATCCAAGATGTAGATGAGTTTGTTTCTTCATCTGAACAGATTTGTAGAAATTCAGCATTACATCATTTGCTCACCAATGGATCCTCTGCAGTGAATGGGTGCCGTCAGAATGAGAGTCAAAACAGCTGATGAAAACATCACAATAATCCACAAGTAATCCACGTGACTCCGGTACATCAATTAACATCTTGTGAAGTGAAAAGATGCACGTTTGTAAGAAACAAATCCAACATTAAGACATTTTCAAATTCAAACCATTGCTTTCATCTAAAACGAGTCCACTATCCAGAATGTTGCTTTCTCTAGTGAAGAAAAATTTGAAGAAAACTTCTCAGGAGAGAAATTTGCATGAATCAAGAACGGTTTACAAGCAAAAACAGTTCTAAACAAATATGCTTGTTGACTTTGATGTGACTTTTTCACTGGAGGAAGCTGGAGTGGGGATTACTTGTGGAATATTGTGATGTTTTTATCAACTGTTTGGACTCTCATTCTGACGGCACCCATTCACTGCATAGGATCCACTGGTAAGCAAATTTCTCCAAATCTGTTCTGATGAAGAAACAAACTCATCTAGGGTGGCCTGAGGATGAGTAAATTTAAGCATTTTTTCATTTTTCTGTGAACTATTCCTTTAAGTATTATAGTACTGTAAAAAAAAAAAAAAAAAAAAAAAAAGAAAAAAATAACCCAAACCACCAAAATACTTTTAGCCAATCAGATGCCTAGAATCCCTGCTTGTTTGCATATTGTGCCTGATTGATCTAACTTTGACTCCACTGCCACAGAGAGTGAAGATGATGTCACCTGTGTGGGTGTGTGTGTGTGTGTGTGTGTGTGTGTGTGTGTGTGTGTGTGTGTGTGTGTGTGTGTGTGTGTGTGTGTGTGTGTGTGTGCGCGCAGACTTCTGGAACGCTCTTCTGTCACTTTATGGCTTAATTGGTGTAGCACCCGTACAACCACTCTGTGAGTTACTTACGTGAGAATGGGGGTGCTTGGGTTCGGTGTAGTTCAGGTGGATACCACTAAGGTGCACCTAATGAGTTATAAAACCTTTTGACAATAAAATATTTAGAAATAATGAGACCCAGAGATGTTTTTTAGTCTAGCAAAAATAGGGTAACGCCCTTGTTTAATTGAATAAAAGAATTTGGCAAATAGAATATAAAAGCTTTCCCCAAAATTCAATATTTACGAATATACTAAAATAAATAACCAAAAGATTCCCCAAACACTTAAATAATAACCACTTTAAAATTTAGCTTGAAACCCCAATAGTTTCAATCACACTTGTTACACCAGAATAAGTGGTTCAAAAGTCCCCCTCCCTTAGCTCTTTCTTAACAATCGAGAAATACACAGAGAACTTTACAATAAACAAAATGCGCCGAGTGTCCTGAAACAAGTCTTAGCAAATGCAGTGGTGGGCCCATTCACACACACATTCACACATGTTCCAATTTACTCACGGGTAACATTTTGAACGAAGAAAAAAACGTTGCAGGCCTGTTTTGGTCTTGCAAAAACATTGAGTGCGCTGAACGAACATTGAGTGCGCTGAACGGACACTTGCAAAAAATTGAGAGCGTGGAAAGACTTTGGTCCGGATGATCAGGTGCGGTGCGATTAAACGACAGTTCCGCCCAGCATACGCCCACCGTGGCTAACTATCTCGGCTACCTCCGTTCACGGCTTCCGCTCCTTCTCTCCCGCTCCGTCAGATGGGTCTCCGGCTTCGTTTCTCACTCAGTCTCGCGGCTCACAAAACATCCCGAGTCCGTGGTCCTCTTCTCTGAGCTTTCCGCTCCGTTTAATCGGCTTTGCTCGCACTTTCTAGCGTTCTTTTTTCTTCTCAACGTGCCAGCGTTCCGCGCTCCACCCCAGTCCAGCACGAAGAGAAAAAAAACTTCCAGCACTTTCTCACGTCTCTCCCCAGGTCACGTGTATATACGTCTCTTTCATACCTGCAGCCAAACACTATTGACTATACAGCATGAATACCCAAATTGACCAATAAAAATAGTAACATAAAAACAGTAAAAATAAAATAATAAAAGGCTAACTGCATAAAACCTTTGGAAATATTATTCAGCTAAATAATATAAACTTTAAACTTCAGTTTTAATTACTGTCATGAAATAAAATTACCAAATATTTATTTCCTTTTAATTATGTAAAATGAACTGATATTTCCTTATTTAGAAGTCAGATGGTCCCCTATTATTTATTTAAAGTAAATAAACGTTTACTTTTTTTAATAGTCATATGACTCGTTTTTGAGAGTAAGAGAGATTAATCATAACCCACCCTGTTCCAATTACACTATATACCCAAGTTTACCACTGGGCTACACCCTCCCCCTTCTAGACAGTTTTGATGCCCTCATCAAAATAAACCTTAGAGGACTCTAATAGTCTTAAAGTCAAGGGTAGAGGCCAGATTAGAACAAGTGAAAACACAACGCCATGTGGTGGCACCAGAGAGTTTGACATTGACTGCTTCTGGAGTCTCCGTAGAGTCCACTTCCCACCAACACTCCATGGCTTAGGACTGTCACAGGGGAATCACTGGGCTTGCCAAGTTCATCGTAGCTCAGCTTGACCACTGGACGGGTGACTCTTTTGGGACGCTCAACTTGTTCAATCCCAGCTTGAGTGTCCGGATAGGGGTTGACGGCTGCTCCCTCTTCTAGAACGTTGATTTCTGGATCAGCGTTGAGAGGCAGGTTTGGAAGATCACTGACCACTGGCTCTATCTCAGCCGGGTCTTGAGCTTGTCTCTCAGGCTCGATGACGGTTGGCTTGGATTGCTTTGTGGACAGTTCTGGACATGTAAGCAACTTATCCCAGTCTAACTCAACGGGGCTTTGCGGGTATACTTCGTCGTACTCTAATTCTGAGGACACGTCTTCATCGTGGTTGTTTGTCTGTACCAGTTCTTTTGTCTTTTGCTGAAATGCTCTAGTCACAAGTCTTTGTTGTGGCCCCACTTCCCTTTCGTCAACAGGGATTCTCACAAGATAACCAATGGGTAACAAGTGATTGCGATGAATAGTCTTTTCTGCTCCCATGCCTCTCTCTGGCTTGATCTTGTGTGACAGGTAAGTTGGGTAGCTTCTCCATAACAATATATGGTGAGGATCGCCACTTTGCATTTCAATTTTTGCTTGCCTGTGACCCCAAAGTTTCTCAGCAGCACCCTGTCACCTTTGTCAAGGACTTGTTCTTTGACGTGCCTGTCGTGTGCTTTTTTGTTTCTTTGGTGGTTCTTGTCTGATGATTCTGTTGCAAGACTGTAGGCTCGTTGGAGATCTTTCTTGAGCTTAACAACATACTGATGCCAGGACTTTGTCTTTTGGTCATCCTCAGTCACGCCAAAGCAGATGTCTACCGGTAAGCGAGCTTCTCTGCCGAACATAAGCAGGTAAGGCGAATAACCAGTTGCATCGTTTTGAGAACAGTTGTAGGCGTGGACCAACTGACTGATCTTTTGACTCCATTTTTGTTTTTTTGCTTTGGATCCAGTGTGCCAAGCATTGACAAGAGCGTACGGGTTGAATCTTTCGGGTTGCGGATCTCCCTGAGGGTGGTAAGGCGTTGTTCTTGACTTACGAATACCCAACATCATCAGAAGGTCTTGGATCAGTTTTGCTTTCAAAATCGCGGCCTTGATCCGAATGTATGCGGGCAGGGAGTCCGTAGTGTACAAAGTAGCGCTCACACAGTATCTTAGCAACGGTGGCCGCCTTCTGGTCTTTGGCTGGAAAAAGCTTGGGCGTATCGAGTAAAGTGGTCTGTCACTACAAGGATATTGGCGAAACCTTGGGAGTCGGGCTCAAGTGACAGAAAATCTATACAGACAAGGTCTAGAGGGCCTTGGCTGGTGATCTGTTTTAAAGGAGCAGCTCTCTGAGGAAGGGCTTTGCGAGTGATGCATCTGCCGCAATTCTTGATGTACTGCTCAACCTCAACTCCCATTTTGGGCCAATAGAACCGATTTCTGATAAGTTCGATGGTCTTGTCCATGCCCAAGTGACCGGACTCATCATGCAGGGATTTCAGGACCATCGGGACATACTCTCTGGGCAGTACCAGCTGCTTTACCTCAGATCCATTTTTTCTCAACCTTTCTGTAGAGCAGATTGTTTTGGATGACCAGCTTGCTTGCTTCTTTGTGCAACAGGACAGAAGTTGGATTGTCGGGGCTGGTGAATGATAGACCACCACGAAGTGACTGTTTGACTGGAGCGATAGTAGAGTCAACATCTTGAGCGGTGACCAGGTCTTTGTGACTGAGCTGACTCAGAGAACCGAGATCCAACCGAACTGGGGAGGCGAAACACTCTGGTATACCATCAGGTGAAACTCCGAGTGACTCAGCAATAGTTATGGGCTCTGTCGGAGTTTTCACGGCACTTGATCTGTTTACACAGAGCTTGAACACTTTCAGTCGGTATGGTTTGCCAGACTTCTTCTGTGGTTGGTAGAGGGTTGCGTGACAGGGGCATCGGCATCGATGTTGCTGCTGCCAGGCCTGTACTGCAGTGTGAAATTGTATGTGGCGAGTGCTGAGAGCCAGCGGTGACCTGTCGCGTTGAGTTTGGCAGTCGTGAGGATATAAGTTAGGGGGTTGTTATCAGTTCTCACGGTAAACTGTGCGCCATACAAGTAGTCATGGAACTTGTCCACCACTGCCCACTTAAGTGCCAAAAACTCGAGCTGGTGCACTGGATAGTTCTTTTCAGAGGCACTCAGCTTGCGGCTTGCGAAAAGCAACAGGTCTCAAGCCCTCAGGGTACTCTTGGTTGAGGACAGCGCCAAGCCCATGAAAACTGGCATCAATGTGAAGTATGTAAGGCTTGGTGGGGTCGGAGAATGCCAGCACAGGTGCGCTTGTGAGGCAGTGGATGATCATTTGGAATGCCTCTGAACATGACTGGTCCCACCGGTCACCGAAAGGCTCACTGACTTTGTAGTAGGTCTTGTCTGATGAAGAGGTAGGCTTTCGCTTCTTTTGGGTCGGAGGATACCCTTTGCACAGCTCTGTAAGTGGTTCGGACGATGATGGAGTAATTTTTTATAAACCTGCGGTAGTAGCCGCAGAACCCCAGGAATGACTGCAGAGAAGGAAGGTCGGTGGGCTGCTTCCACCGCGTCACTGCTTCCACTTTGTCTGGGTCTGTGGCAATACCGTGCTCAGAGACGATGTGCCCGACATAGGTGACTTGTGAGCGACAGAACTGGCACTTGTCGAGGGACAACTTAAGTCCAGCTTCTTCGAGACGAGTGATGACTTTGAGGAGTCCTTTGCTCATGCTCCCCCAGAGTCTTGCCGAAAACAATGAGGTCATCAAGATAGACTATGACTTCAAGCATGTGCATGTCACCAACTGCCTTCTCCATGAGTCGTTGAAAATGTTGCAGGGGCCCCTGTGATCCCCTGCGGCATCCGCTCAAATTGGAAAAATCCCAGAGGACAGATAAAAGCAGTTTTCCCCTCTTTGTCCTCATCAGCCATTGGGATTTGATAGTAGCCACTGCGCAGATCCAGCACTGAAAACCACTTACTGCCGGACAAGCAATCGAGAGAGCATCGTCAATACGTGGTACAGTGTACTGATCTGGGATAGTTTCTCCGGTTCAGGGTGCGGTAGTCGATGCACATACGAAGTTGACCATTCTTTTTACGTGCAAGGACAATCGGTGAAGCATATGGACTTCTCGATTCTTTTATGATCCCAGCCGCCAACAAACCTTGCAGGTGACGCCGAAGATCATCCAAATCAGCAGGGGCAATACGTCGAGATCTCTCTCTGAAGGGAGTGTTATCATTCAAACGGATGTGATGTTCTACCCCCATTTAGCCCAAACCAACATCCCACTCTTCTATAGAGAACACATGGGAATGTTTGGCAAGCTTTTTACTCAGCCTTTCTTTCCACTCTTTGCTGATGGGTGACTCACTGAAGTCAAACAGAGAAGGATCCATAGCTGGAACGGATTCGGCTTTAGGGTTTGGTACAATCTGTCACAACGTCAGCGATGTGAAGGTGAGCGATCACGGTGCCCGTTGGAATGGCAGTTTGCTTTAGAGACTCATTACGCAGGAGCACCAGGAAGTTGTTTAGGATCTAGCATCTTGGAAAACAACACAGTCGGCTGGACAAGTACACTTGGAGGAAGAGCAGGTGAGTGGGCTCATTCAATGATGAGTATGCTGTCTCCGATGTCTTGTTTCTCTTTAACTTTGCAGATAGCAACGTATTCAGTGCCAGGAGGGATGCTGAGAGGACCAGGCCCAGACCACTTTACTTTTCAGCCACAGGCACGTCTTTGTTGCCTTTTATGGACATCCCTACATAAACCGGGTAAATGTTTTTTTTCTCTTGAACTTGGATTTTGACCGAGTTGACATTCTCCAGGTCTTCTTTCTTTTTAGGCTGGGACTTGAAAGGCCTAGACCCCCCTGACGTTTGTGCCGATCAGGACAGGTATCGTCGCGGAGCAACGTGGCTCCGGCACACCAGGACCAGAACAGGAACAGACTTGAACCTTTGTTGGACTTTATCAGTTTTGTGGCAGCTCCAACTCAATCTTGTAGGAAACTTTCATCGGGTAACTGCTCTCTGACTCACTTAGGCCCACATATGGCTAGACCGGTCACCGAGTTTAAACTGGATGTGTGACAGGTGTTTGGCATACCAGCTGTCGAAGAGAGATGGTAACTTGAGATCCACTGTCCATCAGCGCAGTGCAGGGGTTGCCTTGATCCTAACCTGAGCAGTGGAGGGCGGTCCCACGAGTCCCCTCGGGCAAACTGTGATGTCTGTGCATTTACCGGAGCTTCTCTTGGACACTGCATTTTGGTCTTGGTTTCTTGCTTCGTTATCAGATTTGCGGTTTCTGCTTGGGACTTTTCTTTGAGCTTGCAGCATTTCTGAATAACTTTATGATAGTTTTCGGGAGAAGCACACTTGTTGGCCAAATGCCGTCTTCACGCAGCGATAGCAAAAAAAAATCAATTGGGTCTCTGGCTTAGAAGGTCTTGGCTGCCAGGATCGTGACTGGTCTCTGTGGCAGGGCTCAGTAGCAGAAACTATACTTCGGCTTGACTGACATGACAGAGACTTGCTTTCGGAGTGTTGACAACTTCTTTCTTTAAAGCTTGAACGTTCTTTTCTTCTGGGTTCTCTGACGTCGAGTGACCGGAAAAAACAGTGTGCTCGTCGAAAGGGTGACTTGACATGGCGGGTGGGGCAGAGAGTTCACATAATTGTGCTCGGAGTGACGTTGGTGTATTTCGGCTTTCAAATTCTTTTAACTCTATGTCAGAGGTCACAGTATCACTTTTGGCGTAGACGGCTTTGGGTGGATGGAGGATCTGCCGACGTGAAACTTCATGCTCCTCCTCCAGGCGTATCCTCATTCAGCAGCTCGAGAGAAAAGTGGGATGGACTGTCTCTGCGGTCCTCTTAATCTGAGATTTAGTATCATAATGTCAGACCTGATGGCCCTTTAATGAGTTGGTCAAGACGTGCCTGTGTCTGCCGCCGATGACTGGAGTCCACCCTTTTGGACAAACTTTATTTAGGACTCTCTCAAGGCGTCTCATGCAGGAACTCAGAGAGTTTCTCGTTTAGAGTGTTGACACAACATTTCTGAAGGCAAAGTAAAGTTCTTCACCGCTCTCGGGGTTTTGCAAAAAGTGGTCTCGAGAATGTCAATGTAGTCCATAGAGGATGCAGATGGGTTGTTGAACCGACGCACAGCTTGGAGGATTTCGAGTGCAGGACCCTTCTACACTTTCCCATTATTCCATTTTCTTTTCTCTTTCAGGGCGATCATATCTTCAATCATAAGTCTGGCTTGTTCACCCCGTTTTTCCAACTGTTCTTCTCCTGGGGTGTGTGGGCATGACCCTGAGAAAGTGCGCAGTCTTCTGAAAAGATGATTGTTGTCACCATGTGTGTGCTTACTTGTTCATTTGCAGGACATAACCAACTGCTCGAATGATAGCTTCAGGAGTGGATGGTTGAAAATGGGGAGAAAAAACTGGAATCTGGCAGTGGCACCATTGTGACCATCACCGGCTGCCTGAGCTTGGGGTTCTTCCTCCCGCTCAGAAGGTCCAAAGATTTCGTCCAGGTCATAGCAAACCCCTCAGGAACAACATCAAGAGGAATGGCCTTTGTATTCACCTTCTCCCTGCACTCACATAGCACGGTTAAAACTTTGAGACTGAGGGTCATACATTCTTCCTCTCACCTTGACTCTCCCAAGTGCTTTGACAGTCTGCAGCGTTTCTTCAATGAACCCCAACTTCAGTTTTCCGGAGGTTACATCTTTAACCAACAAGGCTTTCACCGGGTCTATGCCGTTCTCCAACACACCAGTTCTTCAAACTGAGCCATCCCACGGTTGTGTGCGCGTACAGTGATCACTTGTCAGAAACTAAATTTGGTAGGTTTTGGTTGTATTTTTAACACAGATAAAGCTTAATCTGTGTTTTCGTTGATTTAGGATGCTTAGTAAAACTCTAATCTGGGCAGTTTAGAGTTTTCACACATAGGTAATCTTTAATGTGATTTTACATGTAGGGTTAACTACTGTTTTGTTTCTAAACTAGGCCTACTTTTTAAACAAACTATTTTAAATCTCTGGGTCAAACAACTAAAGTTAGAGCTGCTAAAACTAATTATGAACTAAATGTATCCCAGGTTCAGTGCCTCCATTTTATTTATGTAGCACCGTACAACCACTCTGTGAGTTACTTACGTGAGAATGGGGGTTGCTTGGGTTCGGTTGTAGTTCAGGTGGATACCACTAAGGTGCACCTAATGAGTTATATAAAACCTTTTGACACAATTAAAATATTTAGAAATAATGAGACCCAGAGATGTTTTTAGTCTAGCAAAAATAGGGTAACGCCCTTGTTTAATTGAATAAAAGAATTTGGCAAAAATAGAATATAAAAGCTTTCCCCAAAATTCAATATTTACGAATATACTAAAATAAATAACCAAAAGATTCCAAAACACTTAAATAATAACCACTTTAAATTTTAGCTTGAAACCCCAATAGTTTTTCAATCACACTTGTTACACCAGAATAAGTGGTTCAAAAGTCCCCCTCCCTTAGCTCTTTCTTTAAACAATCGAGGAATACACAGAGAACTTTACAATAAACAAAATGCGCCGAGTGTCCTGAAACAAGTCTTAGCAAATGCAGTGGTGGGCCCCTTCACACACACATTCACACATGTTCCAAATTTACTCACGGTATAACATTTTGAACGAAGAAAAAAAAAAACGTTGCAGGCCTGTTTGGTCTTGCAAAACATGATGTGCGTGCGCTGAACGAAACATTGAGTGCGCTGAATTACGGACACTTGCAAAAAATGTGAGAGCGTGGAAAGACTTTGGTCCGGATGATCAGGTGCTGGTGCGATTAAACGACAGTCTCGCCCAGCATAACGCCCACCGTGGCTAACTATCTCGGTACCGTCCGTTTACACGGCTTCCGCTCCTTCTCTCCCGCTCCGTCAGACGGGTCTCCGGCTTCGTTTTCTCACTCAGTCCCTCGCGGCTCACAAACCATCCCGAGTCCGTGGTCCTCTTCTCTGAGCTTTTCCGCTCCGTTTAATCGGCTTTGCTCGCACTTTCTAGCGTTCTCTTTTTTCTCAAACGTGCCAGCGTTCCTGCGCTCCACCCCAGTCCAGCACGAAGAGAAAAAAACTTCCAGCACTTTTTCTCACGTCTCTCCCCAGGTCACGTTGTATATACGTCCTCTTTCATACCTTGCAGCCAAACACTATTGACTATACAGCATGAATACCCAATTGACCAATAAAAAAGTACATAAAAACAGTAAAATATAAATAATAAAAGGCTAACTGCATAAAACCCTTGGAAACTATTATTCAGCTAAATAATATAAACTTTAAACTTCAGTTTTAATACTGTCATGAAATAAATATTACCAAATATTTATTCCTTTTATTATGTAAAATGAACTGATATTTTCCTTATTTAGAAGTCAGATGTCCCCTATTATTATTTAAAGTAAATAAACGTTTACTTTTTTAATAGTCATATGACTCGTTTTTGAGAGTAAGAGAGATTAATCATAACCCACCCTGTTCCAATTACACTATATACCCAAGTTTACCACTGGGCTACATTGGTTTCTCGCATAAATCAAGTGCTTTCTCTAACAATGTTCGACCCTGACTTGTACAGCTTTACAACAGCATGCATGCATGTATCACAGAAGGATTTGTTGGCAACATAAGATCAGAAGCTCCTGAACTTATTCTGACCCCTGAAAGGTGCACTTTCACCAGAGCTTTGGAGAATGAGGGAAAAAAAGAGCTCTTTGACATCTTCTACTGGTGAGGCTGAGTACTGCAGTCTCATTTTACTCTGGATGCTATTTTTTAATTCCCTCTACATTAGGGTTTCATTCCAGAATGTCACAATAAACTCAAATTCTCAACCCTTTTCTAAAAAATATGAATAAAATAAAAACACAATGTTAAAAACCCCCACACAATATAATGTTCACTATTCTGCATGATTTAAAAAATGTTTGAGACACAAAGCACAGAAATGAGCCAATATAGCATGTAGGTGTCAGCAGGAAGATCATGCACAGTTTCCTCACCTGTGTCGTCCTGAAGGGAGTTCTCTTCATAAAAACCTGCAGATGAGAGAAAGAGTGAGAGAACATGAGGGGACAGTAGGAGGTTGGTATTTATACAACAGAAATTCAAACTTTTTCTAAAAGACAGAAAAATAAGAATGTATAAAATTGTCCTTTTGCAAACCGTTAATGAGATTTTTATCCTTATCAACAACTAGTCTCTATATATCTCTCTATATATTTTTATTTCCACATCTATTGGGCCTGCAGATTTTTAAACTACAAAAAATTCACTTTAGTGAATCATTTTGTTCAGACAGTTCCTGTAATTAAACTAAAAAAAAATCAAAGATATTAACCAGTTTATTTATTTATTTATTTATTTATTTTCAGATAATGTTTGCATCTTTTTTAAAGTGAAATCATTAGCTAAATGCTAGTCATTGTGGGCTTTGACTTATATAAATTAGTACTTTTTCTAAGTTTATTTGTTGTTTTACTTTAGTATCATTTATATATCAAAATAATATTTCATTTTGGAATTGGATTTTATTTCTATATGTTCAGTATTCTTTTTTAATTTTAATAATTTAGTTATTTTTATTAGCCTTTGCTTTTTTAAGTTTTTTATTTAGCTTTATTTTTTCAGTTATAGTTATTTTAGTAATTTAACTTAATTTTCTAAGGGTTGTTTTAAGTTTACATATTTTTCAGTTTTAACAAGTTTACATATTTAACTTTATTTCGGCTTTATTATAATTAACGAAATGTTTTAAATAGTTTTAGTTTTTGTTAACAAGTTTTTTTTTATTTATTTATTTTTTATTCGTTTAATACTATAACTGTCGTTGAGGCCGAATAATTTCTGCTAAATTATTTATACTTAAATACCTTAATTGTAGTTGTTTTTCTGAAGGGTAAATTGAGTTAAATTATAAGTAGATTTAACAGTTTTGAGTGACACAAGGATGAGTAAATTTTTACATTTTTAATTTGTGGGTGAACCATCACCTTAAATTCCTTCAACAAATATGTTTGCAGCCATTTCAGCCATTATCATCATCTATTTCAAGCTAAAAGGAACATTTAAATGTTCTTATAATGGACACACTTAAACATTGCAGCAGTTCATCGAACCACACAGAACATCAAGAGCGCTTTAAAACAAAGCCTCTTCTCTCTCTTAAAACATCACTTTCTCTATCTATCTTCCTCTCATACATACACACACACACCCATCTGCCCAGTCCTCTCACTTCTGTCCCTCAGGACGTGACCCCAGCGACCTCTTCAGAAAGTGCCACGTGTGTGTGTGTATGAGTGTGATCTCTTCGGCTCACTGACAGCTGTGGATTTTTGATCTGCCTCACGCAAGGCTCCACACACACACTCCAGCAATCCACAGCATATGGTGGAGCAGAACACACACGTACTCCACCAACCGCAGACTCCTTGAAGATAATCTAATATCTGAGAATGCTGTAGGCCGTTGGGATTGAGCTACAGTAGTGAATACTCGCCGTCTGCCTTCTGTGCCACACACATTTTCTAACTCCATCCCACTCCTCTGACCACTCAAGTATTTAACTTTTGGACAATGTTAAACAGGTTAAAATACCTAGGGTTGGTTCTGCTCAATATACTGCTTGTCATTATTGTTTCACCAAACTGTGTTTTTCAGTTATATATATATATATATATATACAGAGAGAGAGAGAGAGAGAGAGAAATAAAAAAAAAAAAAAAAAAAAAAAAAGCTCTAAAAAGGTTTTGGACACTTACGGTGTTTTGACATTAAAATGTTTGAATATCATTCCATTTAATAGCAAAAATATCAAACCAAGTGGCGTTCACATGTTGCACTTAAGTTTGGACAACCAGAATTGATAAATTACAATATAAATATCAGTATATCTATTGTTTTGTAAACTTTTTGTGAAATGTTTTTTATTCAAAAGGAAAAGGTTTTGTCAAAATAAATGCTACTTTGCATGATATTTTCAGTCTAAAGCAATGAAATTCAAGCATTTTGTGCCTTTAAAGTTTGCAAATACTTTGCGGTCACTGAAAATATTTATAAAATGCCATAATTTAGTGATATTAATATAATGATGGCAAACAAATGTTTTCTATAAATAATAAATACATATTGACATTAAGCTCAATAAATGTATTGTATACAAAATGTAAATAATAATTTAATGATAGTAAATGAAAATGTTTTAAAAAATTAAATACATTGAAATAACACTAAATGTGCATTTTATATACAATTTAAATAACTATTTACTTAAATCAAATGGAAATGTTTTTATAAAAAAAATTAATACTAATATTAATAAATGTACATTTTATATACAATTTACATGACAATTTAATGATAGCAAATGGAAATGTTTTTATGAAAAATATATTAATATTAATAAATGTGTATTTTATGTACAATTTAAATGTCAATTTAATTACATCAAATGGAAATAAACCTATCAATATCAATATTTTAAAAATGGATATTTATATACAAATTAAATATCAATTTAATAACAGAAAAATACAATGTTTTATAATGTTAACTATATTTATATTAATATTAATAAACATATTTTATATGCCATTTAAATGTCAATGATAGCAAATGAATATTTTTTATAAAAATACTGATATTAACAATAAAAAAATAGTATGAAAATTACAATTTAATTAGGGGAAATGAAATGCTTTATTATTAATATATAAATGTATCAATATATCAATCATTAATTGGAGTCCATGAGAAGCAATGGAATAGGTTGAAAGCTAAAAAACAGCATTCACATAGGACAAACACACTCACAGTCACATGGCATTCATACTCACAGGTATAGGAACAAATGCATACAAAAGCACACTCACACATACAAACGCCCCACCCCCCGCCTGCAGAAGAGAGGGATGAGGCTGCCCAGATGTCTTCTGTTCCACTTGGCTGATGGAAGGAAAGAGGGATCGGGAGGGGAGCTGTACAGATGTAGTAGTGATATGTAACCTGAATATCCATTTATTTTCAATAGCTTCATCATTCAGATCCAAGGACATGAGATCCCAGCCGACCCCCTGAACCTCTGCTCATCACAATGTGTGTGTGTGTGTGTGTGTGTGTGCGTGCGCGCACTACAGTATGTGTAATAGTGTAATACAAAGTATAATAGCTTATGTATTACAAAATGTTTAAATGTGTTAATTTAATATTCACACATGTCATCTACACTCTACACAAATGCAAGCCTAAATGTAAGATTTATGTACACTGAAGAATGTGAATTAAGATTTACTTGAAAAAAGCTAGGAAACAATTTTCACTCAGTAACTGCTAGTAAATATCACAAATAATTAGAGAAACAGCAAGTAACACACTGATTCCAATGAGAAATTTTGAAGTAGAAAACTATAAGAATTTCCTATTAAAACATTATATTTTTTAAGAGCGTTTTAATCACATATAAAATGTCTTGTTTTAACATAAACAACCTAATAACTTAATGTGACACATATTTTTCAGCAATAAATGGGTAAAAAACAGCCAAGATTTCTGCACTCAGAAAAGACCATGTCACATATTACATGTATTATTAACTTTATACATCTATTTTTGCATCTATTTATTATGAACTATTTGCATGCTATTGCATAGAATCAACTACTGTACTTGTATTTTCTTTTATATAAAAAAAACTAGTTGCTTTTACAATAGAATCATATTTAATTTCTGCATGGAAGCATTTTATTGCTTTATTTTTATGTTGTTTCAGAATTGATTCAAAATGAGATTTGGTTAAAATATAAGAAAATAAGAGAAAATGTTAAGCTGGCATGCATTTTTTAAAGATGTTCACTATGTTATCTATAAAAATTAAAGCTAAAAGATATCAGAAAAGGTAAAATCCAGCCAAAAATGAAATTTCTGTCATCATTTACTCAGTCTCATGTCGTTCCAAACATGTATGACTTAATTTCCTATGCTGAACACAAAATTGAAGAATGTTGGAAGAAAGAAAGTCATACAGGTTCGGAATGACTTAAGATTTCAAAGAATGTTCATTCTTCCCTGGACTACTTTCAAAATGCAATGCTTTAAAAATGCAGGTTACACAGCAAAATTAATGGAAAACAAAACCTCTCATGGAGCAGAATGAATCTACCTGTTCAACATGTCCATCAAGGTTTCTATGGCAACAAGAGGGTCAAAACAAGGGGTCATGGAATGGCCAGGGGCGGGGTTTATTATCCCTGTGAGGTTGGAGGACAGGAAGTTTATCTTTTATGTGTTTATGACGGGTGTTTGTTTATTTGTGGGGGAAGGGCTGCCAACCTTAAAGATAAAATCTCAAATCACACACACACACACACACACACACACACACACACACACACACACACACACACACACACGCACACACACACACACAAACAAACCTTTCACCTACAGTAATTGTATTATTAGTAGCAGAGGAAATTTAACCCTTTTTTTTAGCTTCACACTTAAAGTCTAATTTATATAAATAACTAAAAAAAAAAGTGATTATGTATATAAAATGCATATAAAGCAATACACATTGGCATCTCCTTCTTCTCTCGTTTTTCCACTCTGTGAGGTCAGTGAGAGGAGAAAGGTCACTCAGAAGTGAAAGGTCAAGGCTGTTGACTATACAGTTGTATTCTGGTATGTGCAGTGACCAATCCAGTGTTTCTATAGCAACACTCATCAGCTGGACTTAATGTAACTGTTGAATTATTGAGTTTCAGGTTCTGTAAAAATGAAAGGCATCATGTTGTGTTTGTGTGTGTTTGTGTTGTCCACAGTTGCTGAATGTGTGTGTGCACATATGTGCCAAACAGATGCTGGAAACACAGCTGTAAAATTTGGAAGTCCTGGCAACCTTTGTGTGCGCTAAAAAACAAGCTGGTCATCTTAGAGTGTATGTGCGTTTCCTTCATGTACTTCATGTTTTAACATCTAAATTTTAAAAATACTTCTTGAACAGATTCACATTTTCATGTTGCAAAAAAATAAAACTAAGTATAATAGCTATTACACCATAAATAGTGTAACATTATTCATGAATAATTTACGCCAACAATAATCATTCATTCACTTCAGACAGCAATGGTAAATCATTCTCTTATTACTCGTCCATCTGATACACCTCTATCCAGAGGGTCAAGACATGAGCCCGGTCTACCGGAGCAGAAACTACTGATTAATTACATAGTAGGAAGGTTGATACACTTTCTGTGCTAATATCACATTATTTTTACTGAGTCACATAAATGATCACATTTGCAAAATCCTGTCAATCCAGGATGCCAATCCTGAATACGCAGTGACATCTTTATATTGTAAATTGCAATATTATTCCAGTACCCCTAAAAAAAGGTTCCATAAGGAGGTTTCCACAGTGATGATATAGAAGAACCAGTTTTGTTCCAAAAAGAACCTTTCAGTGAACAGCTCTTAAAAAGAACCATTTTATTAGTGTGAAGAACATTTTAACCTGTTTTCACTATAAAGAACATTTTACAGATGCAAAGAGCTCCATGGATGTTAAAGGTAAAAATCATAGATGAAAATAAAGAACATTTAGGAGTGAACGATCTTAGGACCATCACATCCCATAATAACATACATGGGCTTTAGTATGAAACAGAGCAAAGATATTCAACTTCTATTTTTTTCCAGTTAAAAAAAAAAAGTTTATATTTAATATATTATAATTATTAATATTCTAAACAAACTAGTGTAAATTAATTAATAAATATATATTCTTGTACATATAAGTTGTTACTTTTTTCTCTATTGATTTATCTTCACTGATTAAAAATGCTACAGCTGCTTGTTTGTTGTCATCGACGTGTTTTTGTGGCGCTCGAGGGTGATTCTCTCAAGTTCAAAAGTTCATCTTTTACGATTCCTCGCGGACGTGCATATAAAAAACATTCCTCAGCAGCGCTTTAAAAGACCTCACTGTCCCCAAACTCCAGCTCTATACGTCCATTCATCACATTACACACACATTTACTCCACACACGGGTATCACATTACAAATTGCAATAACATTGCACAAAGTTCCATTGAGAAAGCTCTAAAAGTAGGCTAAGTTACATTATTTAAAACAAACCTGGGAAGGATCATTTGAGAAACAAGAAAGCAAAACAATACACTTTGCCTGAATTATGTCCTCATGCGTAATACAAGATACAGAACTGTAACTCAATTTTCATCTGAGACTGAATAACTGTGCACGGAAATCAGAAACTCACCGGCGCTCAGTAATTTGTCCCGTTTGGAGAAGTCAAATCCGTTGGGTCTGTTCTCCACCTCCATCCTCCTGTAGATGAACAGAGCTTGTCTCTCCTCGGTCCGCCTGCACTCTGAACTCCACTATAAGCGCGTTCATGTCAAGCGCTCGTATTAGGGTGAAAACACCTTGCTCGGGTCACGTGACGACACGCCCCTGCGACGCCCTCTGGGATTTAGAGTTCATCAGATAGATGGATGGATAGATAGATAGACTTTTAAACACTAACTATAAACTTTATAACAGAATCACAGAATCACATAGACCCGCGTTGTACGCTGTCATTCAACAATTTAATTGTCCTCTGCTGCCTCCCTCCGGTCATTTACTTCAATGCACCTGTCACTGAGTTTTTTCTACTGTGGAATGTCTGACGTCAAGAACCAGTAGGCTAAATATAAAAGAATAAAAATCGGAAAGTTCCACGTTGATAAAATAAAAGGTGAATTCAATCTGATTTCAAGTCAAATTTTTGTTTTGTAAGTGCAGTGCAAATGCATGTACAAGTGCTAAAAAATAGAAATAAAATGAAATAAAAATGAGTGTATAGAACCCTGCATGGTTAATTAGGCTTATTTACACATACATTTAAATTTAGTCTTTTCACAGACGCTTTTATCCAAACCGACTTACAAATGAGCACAATGGAAGCAATCAAAATCAACAAAAGAGCAATGATATATAAGTGCTATAACAAGTCTCAGTTAGCTTAACGCAGTACACGTAGCAAGTTTTTTAACTATATAATAAATAAAAATAATAAATAAAAAAACAGAATAGAAAAAGAATAGAGCAAACTAGTATTAGAAGCATTTTTTGCTTTTGTTAACTGTATATAAATAAAAAGAAAAGGAATAGATAGAATAGAAAAAGCATAGAGAAGCAGTGTTCGTTTTTTTAAGAAAACAAGCAGTTAGTAAATGCAATTAATTCTTTTTTAAAGAACAGAATTAGAATAGAGATTGCTAGAGTTGGAGGGTCAAATAAATATGGAAGAGATGTGTTTTATTGAGTTGAGCAGCTCATTCCACCTGGAGGGAACATTTAATTTAAAAGTCTGTGAAAGTGATTTTGTGCCTCTTAGGGATGGCACAATCAAGCGACGTTCACTTGCAGAACACAAGCTTCTAGGGCACATAAGTCTGAAGTAATGAATTTAGGTAAAGGGGTGCAGAGCCAGTGGTGGTTTTGTAGGCAAATATCAATGCCTCGAATTTTATGTGAGCAGCTATTGGTAGCCAGTGCAAATTGATAAACAGTGGTGTAACATGCATTATTTTCGGCTCATTAAAAATTAATCTTGCTGCCGCATTCTGGATTAATTGTAAAGGTTTGAAAGAACTGGCTGGAAGACCTGCCAAGAGAGCATTGCAATAGTCCAACCTGGACAGAACAAGAGCTTGAACAAGGAGTTGTGAAGCATGTTCTGAAAGAAAGGGCCTGATCTTCTTGATGTTGAATAAAGTAAATCTGCAGTATCGGGCAGTTTTAGCAATGTGGTCTGAGAAAGTCAGCTGATCATCAATCGCAACTCCAAGGTTTCTAGCTGTTTTTGAAGGAGTTATGGTTGATGTGCCTAACTGGATGGTGAAACTGTGATGAAACGATGGGTTTGCTGGAACCACAAGCAGTCTTGGCAAGGTTGAGTTGAAGGTGATGGTCCTTCATCCAGCAAGAAATGTCTGTTAGACAAGCTGAGATGCGAGCAG
This sequence comes from Cyprinus carpio, assembly GCF_018340385.1. Classification (NCBI taxonomy): domain Eukaryota; kingdom Metazoa; phylum Chordata; class Actinopteri; order Cypriniformes; family Cyprinidae; genus Cyprinus; species Cyprinus carpio. The sequence continues at coordinate 5,396,783 of NC_056617.1, read as the reverse complement.
CTACCATCAGATCATCAGGATGGAATGAGAGGTAGAGTTGAGTGTCATAGGAACCCCAGTAATTAGATGTTGCGACTATGACACCTCACCTCACCTCTCCAAGATACCTTGAAGGACCTATCTGAGAGGTAAGACTCAAACCACTGGAGTGAGGTTCCTGAAATGCCTTTTTTCCAAAAGGTTTGACAGAAGGATCTAGTGGTTAACCATGTCAAAAGCAGTGGACAAATACAGCAAGAGCAGTATTGAAGATTTGGAATCCGCTCTTGCCAGTCTTAGAGCTTCAGCAACTGAGAGCAAGGCAGTCTCGGTTGAATGTCCACTTCTGAAACCAGACTGGTTGCTGTTGAGGAGGTTGTTCTGTCTGAGAAAGGTAGAGACTTGGTTGAGCACAGCTCGTTCAAGTATTTTTACAATGAAAGGGAGAAGGGAAACTGGTCTGTAGTTCTCTAAAAGAGATGGGTTGAGGGTGGGTTTCTTAAGAACTGGAGTTATATGAGCCTGTCTAAATGTTGAGGGAAAAACACCAGCATGAAGGGATGTGTTAATGATGTGAGTGAGTGCAGGTACAACTGCAGGAGAAATGGCTTGAAGGAGATGAAATGGAATAGGATCAAGCGGACAAGTAGAAGGATGATTAGAAAGGATGAGTTTGGAGACTTCTGTCTCAGAGAGTGAAGAGAAGGATGTAAATGGGTGTATGTTTGCTGGTAAGATGTGCTTGACAGATTGTGGTGTGGAAAACTGTGCACTGATGTTTTCAATTTTATTAATGAAAAATGAGGCAAAGTCGTTAGCTGTTGGAGTTGATGAAGGAGGGGGAGGACAAAGGAGGGAGGAAAATGTTTTAAAGAGCATGTGAGAGTTAGACGAATTGTTAATTTTATTAGGATAGTATGTCCTTTCAGCAGTGGAGACATAAGCAGAGAAGGGAGAGAGGAGTGACTGATATACATTAAGGTCAGTAGGTAGTAGCTTATACTTGGGCATTCCCCTCTGTAAATTAAACCACCAAGAATATGATGGATTATGACCACCATAAATATGATGCATCCATGAAACCACCATGAACATGAGTATATAACACTCTATCTCTGTTCCCACTTGTAGTACACTTGAACCCATCTTTCATACACTAGTACACTCAAGTGGTTACTAAATTAAAAAAAAAAATTAAATACAGAAATAGAATAGCACATTTTAGTTAATATCGATGGAGTCCCAAAATAGCATAGTTGAGTACACTTAGATGGCCTTAAGTTTATTAATTTTGTTATATTAAGTACAAAATTAGTGCGTGAAAATAGAGCACCTCTTTTTCCACCTGGGTTCTTAGAACCGCCCCTGATAATAAATGTATAGTTCTATAATTAATGTGTGAAAATAATTTAGGCTATATCAGTTTCTAAAATCACGTTTGTTCCGCAGTTGTGTCATAATTTCCACTACGTCATTTATGCCACTAATAAATAATAAAGTTTTGTTTTGTCATAGTGAGTAGTATTACTTGAGAATAGATTTTTTTTAAATTAATTTTGTTTATTTTTAAATTATTTTTTAACAAAATATTTGGAAGAATATCGGATTTTTTTTTTTTTAAATATAATTTACCACAACTAAAACCATATAAATTTTTACGTATGCTAGCATTTTTTTAGGGATTTGCTCGTCCAGTAGATGGAGGCGTTGCGTTAAAAGGTAGAGAGAGAGAGTGTGTGTGTGTGTGTGAGAGAGAGAGAGAGAGAGAGAGAGAGAGAGAGAGAGAGAGGTGATGATGATGATGATGTTGGTTTTATAGTCTGCAGTCGCATCAGCGCACATTCACACAGAGGAGCTTCACAGACCGGAGAGATGTGGAGGATAGTGGAGCTCGTGGCGTGTTTGCTTATGATGTCCAGTCATGTATCATCTCAGAGCAAGGTATGAAAGAGACAAAGTTTGAGAATGTGTTTTGCATTAATTTGCACATATTCAGTATGTTATTGCAGAACTAATTATGCAAAACCAAATATTTCCTTCGCTCATTTTATTACCAAACATCACTACTGTAATCATGGTAATCGTTTCGTTATTTTATGCATGAACTATTAAAACATAGAACGTGATTTAATAAACACATATTAATTAAAAAATTAATTTTAAAAAAAAAAAAAAAAAAAAAAAAAAAAAAAAAAAAACACTTTCCTTCAAATGTGACTCGCTGCACGATGATTTGAAGGTTCTATGGAAAGGCTTGTTTTTAAAAGTTTTTATAGTTGAAATGATTATTCGCAAGGGTGGGCGCTTTGAAAGTGTTTGGATTAAACTCTTCAGCAGGCACACACACTGCGCGCAACGCACCTCTGGCACGAGTTCAGAGGTCTCGGGTTCGTGTCTCGTGAGTGAATACCATCATACTGTCTAAAATAACAGGTGCTCAGTCCTGCTTCTGAAGCTTGCGCTGTACTGTTCTAACTATAATCTAATACACCTGCACTGAAGAAGATTCGCTTGCTCAGAGATTTCTCGCTTTCATAGCTCATTAGTCTTAATGTTAAAATGAAAAGAACACCACACAAGACGCTTTTCAAAAATGGCACATCTCTCAGCAACTTCCATAGATATCAGATTGCAATACTTTTGCTAGACTGCCATTGGTTTCTCCAGTGGACCAATAAAACGGAAAGGTTTTGGAGTACAACAAAATATATTCATATTAAGTTCCTTAAGTACAAAATAGGACATTCAAATGTTGCCTAAAGGTTTTCCAGAGGTTTCAACCCCATGTAGTGCATCAAGTGTCTTTTGATTATTGCATGAAGAGTTTTCTACAATACTGATAGCTGTATTACAAATACTGTTGTCTTTTGCCTTAAAATAGTAAGATAGCCCCTCTAAAATGAGGCATCAAGCTATTTTAATAATACACTTGTGATCTGCCTGGTTTAGAAAATGTTTGTTTAAATTGGAAAAAAATAGCTCTGATTTAAGCAGCTTCCAATATTGCCAAAAAAGCTAATATTTGCTCAAATTTTTATCCTTTGTTTTATTTTAGTATCAGCTATGTGTCAGATGTTTCTTCTGAAACCCCTATTATTTTATAGCACCATTAAAAAGTGTATATTTTGCACTTAAAATAATTTGATGAAAAAACGTAAGAGTTCATACTGAGATCTCTCACTTTCATTACAGATATTGGTGTCTTTTACAAATCTGAGTGCACCTTTCTCCAACTCTTTAGGAGATTTTTTTTTTTTTTCTCAGGAGAAAGATCTTAAAATGAAAATTCTCTATTTGTTCTTTATTTCATCTCATTGCTGTCTAGCACAAATGCTCTATATTTATTTCCTAAGGGCGCCTGTCATTTTCAGATAAACCCATGAAGGTAGATCTTCAGGAGCAGAGCTTTGCATAATCATGCATCTGAGTAACGTACAGTAGAGACAGAGTGCGAGACATCTGGGAGAAAAAAAAAAATTCCCGGCAAGCTGCAAGACAGCAGCTTTCTAATCCATCATGAAGATTTACAGTATCCTTCCATTATGATCTCCACTTCAGATTTATTTTTTGGTGACATCCTCAAGGATTTTCACCCCAATTGTTCACAATGCACATAACAAGAAGTGTTTACCAAATCATTGGAAGCTTTTCTTTAAGCCCTCCAGCTGTGGCGGACAGATTAAAGGCTGATGTGTGAGCGTGGAAGTCACTTGGGCTGAGAGAATGATGGTTCGCCCAATGCCCTGATACTAGGGTGTTGCTAGGGCATTGTTATATGGTTACTAGGATGTTGTGAGTTTTGTTCAGCACAGTGTTGTAGGTGGTTGCTGACTGGTCAAGTCTGATACATTCTGGTCTCTAGATATGGCTCATAACTTAATTGTAAGCAATAGTAATATTTGTGTATTCCTTAAAGGAACAGTTCACACAAAATTTTTGCTGGAAATTTTTTCACCTTCAGGCCATCAAAGATGTAGATGAGTTTGTCTCTTCTTCAGATTTGGAAAATGTAGCATTATATCAGTTGCTCACCAGTGGATCCTCTGCAGTGAATGGGTGCCGTCAGAATGAGAGTCCAAACAGCTGATAAAAACATCACATTAATCCACAGGTTATCCACACAACTCCAGTCCATCAATTAATGTTTTATGAAGTGAAAATCTGTGTTTGGAAGAAACAAATCTATATTAGGGTGTTTTGGACTGTTTTCACTTGTAAACAGTGCTTGAGCTGAGCATATTTCTCCCCTGCTTCAGACGAGACACGGGAGAAAGCTGTATTATGGATAAAGGACTCATATTTTAGTGGGAAGTTAAAAAACACTTTGATGGATTTATTTCTTAGAAAACTGCAACTTTTCATAAATTAATGGACTGGAGTGGTGTGTATTATTATGGTGTTTTTATCAGCTATTTGGACTTTCATTCTGACGGCACACATTCACTGCAGAGGATCCATTAGTGAGCAAGTGATGTGATGCTAAATTGCTCCAAATCTGTTCCAGTTTTTTTTTTTTGGATTTTTGGATTAACTATTTCTTTAACAAATTGCACTTAAAAGAGGGTCAGTCCAATTTAAGAAGTCTCAAGGGGTAATAGAGGAGGGGAAGGAACGAGAGGAGAAAGACTGTATGAACTAGTGATGGATGGTGGAGGTCTTGGGAGAAAAATTCTCATGCTTCTGTTTTTATCTTAATTCCTGGCAGTACATCAAAGATTGATACTGTATATAGCTAAATTACTAGTTAGTTCAGTAGAAAGTGGATGTCCAAAAAGCCAGTCCGGTTCCTTGCATGGGATTACAGAGGATTTGACCTATAAGAAGGAGGACTCATGTCCTTCCACTTTTATCTGTCCTCACCTCGTGAAGTTTACATTTCAGAGTTCTCACAGTTGTATATCAGCTGCTGTGAATCAGAGTTTGTGCGTTTATATAGATGAAGCACAGAACGTCTGGTCCGCTGGTCAGTGTCGATCATCATTCTGCACCTGTGAAGGGCGGTTAGTCCTTGTGGTCACTGTCACAGCTGATATGGGGCAAAAAAAGAGAGATGGAACTAATAATTCAGCATGGACAGAATAGACAGAAGTTTGGAGTCAGTAAGAGTTTTTTTTAATAGATATTAATATTTTTATTATTCATGAAAGGATGCATAAAATTGATCAAAAGTGACAGTAAAGACATTTAATGTCGCAAATGATATCTATTTAAAGTAAATGCTGTTCTTTTGAACTTTCTATTCTTTAAAGAATTTTTTATTTTTACAACATTACTGTTTTCATTGTTTTCAGTCAATAATAACTTTAATTGAATTTGTTCATCACACAAAGCTGTATGACTTCATCTAGACTTTAAATATAGTGGATTTAGACTGCTATGCTACTTTAATTGTGCCGTCGGAATGTTTATATAGTGAAAATAACAATAATACTACAATATCCAGTAGTTTTATCTCAACATAGCAAAAAATTCTCAGGTATTTGTCATGCTGCCAGCATCTAAGTGGAAGAAATGCATCCCTGCTGAGGGAATCAGAGTGGATTCGCTTGTTTTAGCACAACACAGCTGACACTTGCCCTCTGTTTGTTTGGACTTCGGTTGCTACCCTAAACATGCCAGATAATAGCTGGGAAAGGGTGACGGAACATCCATGGTGACATTACATTGGCTGATTATATTCTAAATAAATCGGCATGTATGTCAATAAACTGATCCCTCAGAAAGATGCAAACATGCATAGAAGTGTGGGGCAATAGAATGAAAAACATGTTCGAACAGCTAGTTAGCTCATAAATCACCCACATGCCCTTCATAAACACATTATCAGATCTGCAGATCAAGCAATAAGATCTTTCTCACGCTTTAAATTACCAAAGCTGGCAGGGTGTGAAGATGTATGGGTTTCCATTTGTTTTTTGAGAAGATCTCTGAATTGCTGAAGAGGATATAAGTAAGCCAAGATGTTAATCCTTCTTACACACACACACACACGCACACACACATACCTGCAAGAATTTGACCAAGTGCTTTTAAACTTGCACATTATCTAAACCGATCTGAATTATGACACATTCTGTATGATCCAGCTGGTCAAAGGTCACTCTGTTGAAACCATCTGCTTGTTTTCCACTCTGTCCTTTGACAATAATGGCCTAGACGACAGATGAACGGTAACTCTGTTACCTTAAAGATGGTGTATTCTACAGCTCATGTGACTGATTTACTCTTGTTAACACAGACTAGTTGATTTTGGGCTGGCCTGTTGAAGCTGAAAGGTTGAGAAAAGATTCTGTGTTTTAGGATTTGGGTTTTAAATGGTTAAATTCACCATATGACTTGACACTAATGACATTTTAGTAATTGAGTAATGATGGACACGTGGAGCTGGGAAGGAGGAGAGGTCGTAGGTCACTGTGGCACATGTGGCTGAATTCTTGTGTGGCACTGATGACCTCTTGACCCTCAAACTTTCATATCTGATGTCAGGAAGACAGCAGTTAAAAGCAATGATCAATAAGCTCAAATCTCATGTTAAATTGAGACTGACCTGTATAAGAATAAGGACATTTTAATGTTGCATGTCTCTACAGAGAACTAAAGTGTGTAAAGTTTTGACGGAAATGACACCGAAGTAGGTCATGATGTAATTTCCTTTGCTTTCTATCCATTTCCCTTTCAGATCTTTGGGGAGGAACAAGTCCGTATGACATCAGAGGGATCCGACTGTCGCTGTAAGTGCATCATGCGGCCTTTGACCCGGGACGCATGCGCTCGCTTGCGGACAGGAAGTGTGCGTGTGGAGGATTTTTACACGGTGGAGACGGTGAGTTCCGGAGCCGACTGTAAATGTTCCTGCACGGCTCCGCCCTCCTCTCTTAATCCCTGCGAGAATGAATGGAAAATGGAAAAACTCAAGAAACAGGCGCCAGAACTGCTCAAGGTAGGCCATGTTCACTTTTTACTTTTGAAACATGATTGTTATTAAAATGTACAACAGTTCGTGCATGATAACCATAGTCTAGGTTCTTTCATGCCCTACAGGCAAATAGTTTGTTCTTGTTTAAAGAATAAACATCAGTCATTTGAAAATGGTGTTAAGAAGATATATATATATTAGATATGTTTTCTAAAAACCATGTTTTATCTTAAGCAATTTTGCTGAGTAAATGCATTTCATTTTATGTTCAAATATTTTACTGAACAATAAGACAAAATTATAGTTACTACAGTAAGTTTTAGTAAAACCATGGTAAATGTTTTGTATTGATGGCCTTTCATTTGCCATTTCTTAATTTAAATTTCACAGATGCAGGCTAAAAATTACAACTTTATTGGTCTATTAATCAAATTCTGCATTAATGATGCTCTGCTGTATAACTTACACCTGTTTTTGTACATGTTTGCATTGCATTTGAACAATCTTTAACATTCTTTCAAAGTTAGCTTTAGTCTTTAGAAACCTAAATCGTTGGAATGTTTTTTTCTAAAACATATGAAATATAATTTAGTTGGACATTCATCTGTCCCTTTACTGCATTTTCAGAACATCCAGAGAACATTCAAAAGTAACATTCCCAAAATAATAAAATGGAATGTTCCCTTAATGTTCATATAACCAAGAAAAAAAAAGAAAAAGTTTTGTACATTCAGCAAAGTTTTCATAACTTAATGTGAACTTTAGCAAAAATCACTATGTACTTTCAAAGCACCCAGCTAATATAATTAAAACATTCTTAGAATGTATTTTATTACCTGGGTAATGTGTTTGGACATTACTGAAATGCTACTGATGCACAACTGTGACATAACTTGAAGAGAAGCAGGAAAGGAAGTGCTCTTTTTGAGGTTAACAGCACACTTATTCACTAGAGAATGTTGGACAGCAAAATACATGTATGCGGCACACATGTGCGCAAGTGTGTTTTTATAGCACCTGTCCTCTTTCCTCTGCACCATTCCAGTCTGGTTCACTCTTTCCGTCTTTTTTCTTTTTTTGTCCATCTGTCTGAGCATTCCAGTCCATATCTCCACATACACACACACACAGAGCCACATGACAATCCTGCCAGATTTGGTTCTGCTAAAGGCCTAAAATCATTCAGCAACCTTTAGGCAGTATTTAAACACAATGGTTTTAATATATTTGCACCTCAAACATTTGCTGATCTTGTGCTGTTTAGCTCCAAACATGTGGCTCTGTTTTGACCTTGCTGCAGTTTCTTCATATCTGTTGAATCAACACAAACCCTTAAACAACCAAAACATCCAAACCATTACACCAACAAAAAACATACAACACACGTCAATAATAAGCATATGAGGAAATCGCTCTCCTGTTTATCTTTTTCCTGTTTAAAACCCAGTTTAAATCCAAACTAGGTTTTTTTTCCTGGTCTACACTCACTTAAAATAAACCCAGCTAACAGAGAACATTCTCAGAACTTTGACTAAAGTTCTGCCAAGGTTCTCTTAAAGTCATAAACCAATGTTCTTCCAGTAATAATGATAGAATTTTTGTTAAAAGTTATTTATAAATCATTAATGGAACTTTTCTTCCTGAAACGTTTGACTAATGGTTTTTAAATGTAACTTCTTGTTTTAGAATGTTGAGAGAACATTCAAAAGTAACATTCCCTTAATGTTTGCAAAATGATAAAATGGAATGTTTACTTAATGTTCATATATAACCAAGAAAAAGGTTTTAAAACATTTTGAACATTCAGAGAACATTCAGAAATAACTTTAGCAATGTTAACATGTGCCAAACATTCATTGAACATATTTTGTTAGCTGGGAAGGTTTTTAAAGGGGGGTTTCACAGCGATGCCACAGAAGAACCTTTCAGGGAACTGTTCCTAAAGGAATAGTTTTTTTCTTATAATGAAGGACATCTTTCCACCTTTTTCCACTAAAAATAACCTTTTTGGAATGAAAAGTTTCCTTGGATGTTAAAGGTTCTTCATGGAACCATCAATGCCAATAAAGAACCTTTATTTTTAAGCTGGTGGACAAGCATTGTTCTGGTAAATCTGGTTGACCAAAGCAGGAATATATTAATCACTATTATCAATCATTGACATGACAGACTGCAAACATTACTGCAGATTCATGAAACCCATGCTGTTTTGTTAACCTCCAAAACTACGTTTCCATGTTTGAAAGTCTGTTTCTTTGTGTGCAGCTGCAGTCCATGGTGGACCTTCTGGAAGGTACTCTCTTCAGTATGGACCTTCTCAAAGTTCACTCGTACATCAATAAGGTGGTGTCTCAAATGAATAACCTAGAGGAGGTGAGTGTGATTGTGTTACTGAGTGCGTGTGAACATACACATGTGAACATTAATGAGCCGTGGCTAGATTTAACTGGACTCAGGACATTCTGTAGCTACCCACAATGCTCTGACTAAAGTTATTATCCGTTATACCGCTCTGCTTTGGCTTGAGGGATGGGAAAATAATGTGTGTGTAAGAAAGAGCAGGACAGAGAGAGGAAATGTCCGAAGGACAAAACCACAGTCATGTAATAGTCACACTTATGCACTCTGTTTTTATTTCCAATTAAATTTTGCTCATTATCGGGCAAAGCTGGGCAAGAAATCTGCACCGCGAAAGATTTACTGCATGTACAATGTGGGTCATTATCAAATACCTTAGTTATATAGTCTGAGACCACTTGTGAAAAAGCTTGTTTTGCATTTCTGGGATTAGTAAGATAATTTTGTTTATGAAATAAATTAATAGTTTTATTCAGAAAGAAGGGATTAAATAGTAAAAGTAAAGAAAGTAAAGACATTTATAATGTAACAAAAGAAGTTATTTCAAATAAATGCTGTTCTTTCCAACAGGATTCTTTAAGAATCCTGAAACAATCATATTATCATCATTTGTATAAAATCCTTATTAAATATTTCCTTAAAAATATTAAGCAGCAAAACTGTTTTCTACACTAATAATAATAAGAAATGTTTTTGAGCAGCGAATCAGCATAATAGAATGATTTCTGAAGGATCATGTGACACTGAAGACTGGAGAAATGATGCTGAAAATTCAGCTTTGCATCACAAGAATAAATGACATTTTAGGACATATTATAATAGAAAACAGTTACTTTAAATTGCAAAGCATTTTCACAGTATTACTGTTTTTACTGTATTTTTGATCAAATAAATGCAGCCTTGGTGAGAATAAGATAAAAAAAAATGACTCAATGACCCCAAACTTTTGAATGGTAGAGTATTACTTTGTATTATCAGCATAATAATTTGAGTAAAAAGTTTAATTGAAAGATGAGCATTTAAGTTTTATGCAGATGCATTTATTTATACAAATATATTTATATGCGGCTGCATTTGTTTGTGCAAATATATTTAGGGCAGTTGTGTGATTTAAAGCTGTGTATCTCACCCAGATGATAAAGATGAACCTTTCTCGGGAGAATGACTTTGTAAGAGACAGTGTGGCGACTCTGACCAATCAACTACGGCAGTACGAGAACCATTCTGACATCATGATGAGCATAAAGAAAGAGCTGTCCAATCTGGGCCTTCAGCTGCTGCAGAAAGACTCCACCGCCTCGGGCCCTAAAAGCAAAGCTCAGGTAAGAGTCGAATGTACATTCACTGTAGAATGTGCTCTGGTAGTACAGTATATAGAAAATATGCATACTGTGTGCATTTGTAATATGAGACATACTTATATAATTGTCAGTGACTATTTGCACAAAGTGTAATTAAAGGGATACTCCATCCCAAAATGAAAAATTTGGTCATTAATCACTTACCCCCATGTCGTTCCAAACCCTCAAAAGCTCTGTTCGGAACACAATTTAAGATATTTTGGATGAAAACCTGGAGGCTTGAGACTGTCCCATAGACTGCCAAATAAATAACAGTGTCAAGGTCCATAAAAGGTATGCAAGTCATCGTCAGAATACTCCGTCTTTGATCAGACGTGCAATCTGGGTTATATGAAGCGACGGGAACAGTTTTTGTAAGCAAAGAAAACAAAAATAAGGACTGTATTCTGACGATGACTTTCATACCTTTTCTGGACCTTGACACTGTTATGTACTTGGCAGTCTATGGGACAGTCTCAAGCATCCAGGTTTTCATCCAAAATATTTTAAATTGTGTTCCGAAGACGGAACAGAGCTTTTACGGGTTTGGAACAACATGGGGGTAAGTGATTACCCATTTTGGGGTGGAGTATCCCTTTAAATACTATTTACACTAAGTGAAAATAGCATATTTTCTTAATGATAGATGCAATTTACACTAAGTGCAAATGGCAATGGATTCTATTTACACTAAGAGAAAATAGCAGTATTTTTTAGTTATTTGCTATTTACACTAAGAGCAAATAGCTATGGATTCTATTTATACTACGTTAAAAAAGTAGGATTTTCTGCTATTTATACAACTTATTGTGAATAGAGGCAATAATTTGCACATAATTATTGTAGTACAGTATGCAATAATAACATACTGAGTGTAAATGATAATGTTAATTTAAATTATTAAATGCATGCCACCTTGTTGGGACCATAAAGCCCTCCCTACACCTACCCTTCATTTTTATTGAAAATAAATTTAATTTATAAATATATTTCAATGTGTTATGAGATTTAAAAAAATGAGAAAAAAAAAAGTTCGGCAAAAGGCGGATTTGATCACGAGTCGATTACTTCAAAAATACTATGTTACGCGATTTAACTGGAGCTGAGGTTTGATGGCCATATTTTGTAGTGTTGAGTACCCTAATCACTCATTGGTGGGCGGAGTTAGTATAAATAGGTGCGCTATTTGCACTTGAAAATGGACACTCCGTATTTGATTACATACAGTATATGCAAGTGTTTATGGAGTTTTCAGGATTAGATCTCTAACATCTGTTGAGCTAGACATGTGTTATGTTTGTAGGACACACTGGGGACAAATATCAAAGATGCTTCAAAGTTTCCAGCAAAGAAACCAGAAAAAGGGAAACCTCCACCAAAGCCAGTGAAGGAAAAGCCAGCCAAGCCTAAGAAAGAGACCGCAAAACCAAACAAAGCTGGTAAACCAGAGCAAACTGAACTGCCCAGTAAAACCAAATCATCACAGAACCAGCCAGGGCTTATCCGAGGAATCACATACTACAAAGCCACCAAAACTGATGAGACAGGCAACCAAAGAGGTAAGACACAGCCAATTCTTTTCTATATACGGTATACAAACGGAACCCCAGAGTACTTGGCATTTATTAAATACATTAAAATTCTTTGAGGTACTACAAGATTTAGTCAGATTGTGGGGACAGATGTTCACCAGTTTTGCCCACAAAAGTTTAGATATGTCACACACCCAGAAACACACATTCTTGTGAAGACAAACTTGTTTCCTTTGTGTTCCCCATAGAAGCACAGCTGCTTGTATCCACGCCAGTCCAGACACACACTTAATTCGATATTAGCACAGACACACTCTCATAACCCAAAACACATGTGCACACATTCATATCCACACAGTCAATAAACTAATAGACAATAAACTAACAGACAGATAAACCACTTCATCTGTTGAAAATACAAAACAGTTTTCTGGTAGTATGACAAGGATCTGGTCTGGCATAAAATTATTAATATGGGGTCTTGTGCGCGCGCACACACACACACACACACACACACACACACAAACCTGCCCATTTGTAATCAAATGTAAGTATATAGTTCAGAGCAGAATAAATTATGAAATAAACTGTCTGTATCATATTGAAGCTTATTTCCACAACAGAATAACTTTTTGTCTAACAATTCAGACATTTTTTTTCTTGGAATTTATATAGTTTATATCTCACAATTCATTTTTTTTTTTAATTTATATATGACTATAAAGAAGTATAAGACATAAACCTGCAATTCTGAGAAGAAAAGTCTGAATTATGAGATAAAAAGCCACTATTATGTTCTTAATTTTGTTTTATTCTGTGGAGGAAATAAAAGAAAAACAGAATTGTGAGATGTAAAGTTAGAATTCAGAGAAAGAAACGTAAATTATGAGATGTTAAGGAAAAATTATTGCAAGATGTAAACTCTTACAGTTGCAAGATATAAACTCATAATTCTCAGTAAAATGTCAGAATTGTGAGCTATTACCTCGCAATTGTGAGAATTTTTATTCCAAGATGGAAATAAGCTTCCATAGTTCCATAAGCTTTCATAATACCCACAACAACACAGACACAAATCATCTGGCAGACGCAAATCTGCAAGATGAGCTGATGAAAAATTAAATTACACATTACACACACATATACACTTTGCTATTCAATACCCTTGATTGTGTTGATTTTATAAAATTATAAAATATTAATAATTATAAATATTACCAGTACTAATTCTAACCCTAAAATAAAACTTGACCTGATCACAAAAACAACTGCATCTACTGTTTCAAATTAAGTTATTTTGATTCAGTTTCCCAATTGAGGAAGTCCTTGAATGTCCTCAAAGGGAGGTTTTGTTGGATATCTGTCTCTTTTGGGATATTTTTGGCCCTAAACTATAGCCGAATACACACACACTGAAGTCTCACATAATGAACATCTCACAGTAAAACTGGAACTCAGGATCTTGGGACTTGATGATCCAGCACTCACATTAACAGGATACTAGTGTAGGACGCCAGCCAGAGAGTGACTTTAGAGTCTGAAATGACAGCCAACATGCACTGATGAATTAGCTTCAGTTTCTGATGCATGAATGACATTCATATCAGCTGTAGGGTTTCTACAAAAACCAGCCAAATGTCTCCAATTCAACAGTGTTTCTATTCATTTTGGGCAGGCGGCCTCACTTCCTCTTTGAGTCCTAGATGGGTTCCTCTTGCCCGACGGACTCCATGGTTACCGCCGTTTGTGATTGCGGCAGCACTGATTTTTTTCTTTGAATTATACAATAATGGTTCTGAAAGCAGCCCAATCAATGGCATCTATAGTGACATGTAATGCGGTCTGATCTAATCTTGTGTTATCCATAGGCGTAACCTAATCGCTGCTTCCCAAATTGGGTCCTGACTATTTTGGTGCACGTTAGATACAATCACAGGGAATTTGATTAAAGCATAAATTACTGTAAACGAATGGCCCTTAGATTAGTTTGTACACTAGCACTTTGGAAATGTCTCACATTGCAGTTTTGGTTTGCAGATAAAAACCAAAAATAAGGTTGAGTTTTAAAAATCTTGAGATGTTGTAAGTAATATGCCACTATGCCAATCTTCAAATCTGTAGGTTTTATTCTGCATAACATTTAAAGTTGGATGTTGGATATTTAACAGTATAAAAAGATATTTGTGGACAAAATGTAAAATTAACAACAGTGGTTAGAGTCCTAGAGACGCTGTGTAAAGACACCTTTGATTTGTATATGATTATCAAAATAGGATCACATACAGTTTTAATGCAGTTCTCTGCAAATGTTTGCTTAAAATGTTTAATTGTCATGTGATTTAGTCAAGTGATAATGCATTTTATTTGCATGATGTTGAAAATCAGAGCACAGCTTTTGTGTTGTGGGTCAAACAGACCCGCATTTGTTTCCATGCAATTCAACAATATGACAATTTAACAGTATGAAAAACATGCCAGAGTCACGTAAAAGCAAAAAATTCTCTTTGGGTGATTTTGAGTGAATTCTGAGTCTTACATTTTATAAGTTCTTATGTGTTTCATGTTTAAGCCTTTAACAAGCTACAATAAAGGTTTTATGTTTTTTACTGGACCTGCTGTTTTTGATGAATTGAATGGAAACCAACGGTGAGTCAATCTGACCCCAACAGAACTGATGTTACCAAATTTGTACATCCTTTCCAAAACACATCTATGTGTTGAAACTTTCCATGCACATTCATGACCATAAATGAGAAAAAGTTACAAAATTTCAAGAAAAAAACAAACAAAACAAAACAAAACAAAACCAGTTATTTGAATCAGTGTCTAAAGCAATTTAAAAATCCATTGTGGGTTAAATTGGTTGTTTTATTCCAAGTTGTAAATCCTGACTTTCCAAACTGAATGTACTTTAACACAGTACAGTGTAAGTTTTTATTTGGCTTACGAATGTCAACAAGTGTGTAAATAACACTTCCTTTTTTAATCATTATCATTTCTTTAATATTTAATGTTCTTTGGCACTTTTTCGAAATATTGGATATGGACAAACATTGGTATGTGTGTAGCAATGCCAATGTAATGGTTTTGATTCCCAGGGAATGCATTAAATTTGCTAAATGGATCTCTATCTGTATTTAGATCTTAGGTCACTTCTAATTTTCATAACCTATGCTTTATATCCACTCAATGTTTACTGTCAGCTAAAATTGTGAACTTTTTTTAGCGTTTCGTCACTTAAAACAAACTGTACCTCAGAAGCCTTGTCTTTGTTCATGTCAAATTGACTATGACATCTCCTCAGACTAAGGTCTATTTAACTTTGTTAGCGTGTCTTGGCTATTGGGCTGGATTTGTTTGACTGGTTTAAGATAATGTATAACAGAGCTGTGATGGAGATTCAGTATGATCTGTCCTGACAGGAATGCAAAGCCAATACAAAAGCCGGTGGACTGAGTGTAAGTCAAGTAAATACGTTCTAATAAACATAAATTACTTTTATTATTAAATGCAATTTATTTTTGTCGTCCCACCCTGTGATCTAATGTACAGTAATCAAATCCAGTCTCTCGTAAATATAGCTTTCCCACAACCCCGTGCCACCCCAGCAGGTGCACTACCACAGTAAATATGACAAACCCTGCTGAGATTGAGCGTGTTATATGCTAAACATGAGAAACCAGTTGTGTTCATACTGTTGTGGAGAGCAGTTTGGCAAAATACTCACTCGAAAGTCAACTTATAAATGCTTTGTTTTAAGATGCCATCTTGTCCTGGAAGTGTTGAGTAATTGGTGTAGAAATGGATTTAAAACATAAACTTTGACATGTCAACAAGTTTTATTGGCATTACAGTGTTTCCAGTGACTGTACCCACACAGAGCAGGTGTAGGAAATAAATAGGCTCTTGTCTATTATTTCAGAATTTTTCAAGTCATATGCAATACCGGTCAAAAGTTTGGAATAATTACGATTTTTTGTAAGAAGTCTCTTAAGCACACCAAGGCTGCATTTATTTGATGAAAAAATACAGTAAAAAAACAAAAATATTCTAAAATATTTTTACAATTTAAAATAACGGTTTTCTATTTGAGTATATGCAATTTATTTTTGTGATGCAATGCAGAATTTTCAGCGTCATTACTCCAGTCTTCAGTGTCACATGATCCTTCAGAAATTATTCTAATATGATGATTTGCTGCTCAAGAAACATTTCTTATTATTATCAGTGTTGAAACTGTTTGCTGCTCAGTTTCCGTTTTCAGTGTTTAATTTAAGTGTGTTTAATTCTCTCTGTTTTTATGTTTCACGTGAGAGAGACCTGATGGAACGGACACGTTGCTTGAGGTAGAGGTAGAGGAAGAGGAAAGTACCATATTTCCAGACACCTTAGCAACAGAGACAACCCCGGCAACTGTACCCATGACAATAACAACAACCACTCCTCCCACAACAACAACTACAACAACAACAACCCAGAGGACGACAACATCTAGCAGAACAATATACAGAGAGGAGCGACCGGCTCCAACCATTGCACTAGTGCTGGACAACACCAGCAACAACTCATACATCGCAGGTACACAGATTTCAACACAATCTTATGACAATTCGTAAATATTAATTTTTTTGTTAAATTGATGGCTAATTCGGTTGAATTTGTAGGATCTCATTCCTGGTTACGCATAACCTTCACGCTTATTTTTATTTTTTAATGACCCAAAGTCCATTCTCTGACTTTTAATTGTCTAAAACATTCGTATGGAATTAACAACTTCTAAAATAGTTACGTTTTCCTGTGAGATTGGATTGTATATTTACAGTGAAAGACATTTAATAAAAAAGTAGCACTACAAACATTACCTTAAACTAAAACCAAGACCAAAAAATATTGGTTTAAAAACAATGTAAACTTGAAATGAAACAATGCAAAGTAAATGTAACTAAAACTAAACTTTGAATAAAAAATAGCAAATTAAAATTCTTTATCCAATCGATGTGGTTGCATCCTGGTACAGTTGTTGATGTTTTTTTGGCAGTTAAAGAGCACAGCTGTGAAGGGACGCTGGCCTCCGTTGATCAGCCGGTCAAACAGCACAGTTACGGTAGGAATGAGGGCGCATGGATGAAGGATCCCACCGCCAAGGACTCCAAAATCTACGTCACCAACTATTACTACGGCAACAACCTTGTGGAGTTCCGGAACTTGGACAACTTTAAACAGGGTTTGTAAAATAATGCATACTTAAATCTGTTATTACTAATTGAATGCAGCTGTCTAGAGACAATATGAAAGACGACTGAGGTAATAGCTTTTGTGTGACTCAGATCAATTCACAGAGGACACTGAGTGTTTCGAATGAAAAGGTCTTCATATTTTTTTTAGGAAACAATGATAGGGATTTTCTTTGGATAAGGTTAGGATTTCTGAATAACTGTAAGTGTGAATGGTGTCAGTGTCTGTGCTTGAGAGTGTGTGCTGCTCAGTGAATATGTCTGTGTGTGAGTCTGGCCCTGGAACAAGAGAAAGAGTTTGGAAGATGTTACAGTTGATTTTAGTGTGTGTTTGTGTGCCTGTTTAGACTGGTATTAATATACTTCTAAAAATATTTCCTGTTAAAACAGAGTCAAACACTGAATTTTTTTCGGGGGCAACAGTGGCAGTTATGGCTCGCTTGGCAAGACAGGCAAGATTATCATAGGGAAAAAATGCTTATTTGTATATCTGGAAAAACAGCTATATACAGCTATATACTGTGTGTATATATATATATATATATATATATATAGAGAGAGAGAGAGAGAGAGATAGATAGAGAGATAGAGAGAGAGAGAGAGAGATAGATAGATAGATAGATAGATAGATAGATAGATAGATAGATAGATAGATAGATAGATAGAATAAGTACAATATTACAATAAAGATTTTATTTTTTGATTTATGTTGCATTAAAAATCTACTTTTTACATTTAAAATTCCTCTGTTTTGTGGATTAATGTTAGGGTGAGGTCACATTTACTGTTGTTTTGCGAATTTTGGCATGCAAAATCCAGTTTTTTCAATAGGAATCTATGCAGCTGGGAGTTTTGCTTGAGGCTGAAACATTTGCCCATGCAGATTTCACAATGGTTTAAAGTTGAGTGACATGGACTGTATCCAATAGAAAACTGCTTGGTTTGAACATGACTTGTTATGCATGAGCTGTGCTTTATAAGTCCCTACACAATAGAAAATGGAAAGTTTGTTATTGTGCACATTTTATCCACTCCTCTCTCTTTTCCTGGCAGGCCGTTGGAGTAACCTGTACAAGCTGCCTTATAACTGGATCGGAACCGGTCATGTTGTGTACAGAGGAGGGTTTTACTATAACCGTGCCTTCACAAAGAACATCATCAAATACGACCTCAGGCAACGGTTTGTAGCCGCCTGGGCTCAGCTCCACGACGTTGTCTATGAAGACACCACACCTTGGAAGTGGAAAGGCCACTCTGATATTGACTTCGCCGTGGACGAGAACGGACTTTGGGTCATTTACCCGTCTGCTGACGATGACTACGGACAGGCCGAGTTCATTGTAGTCAGTAAACTAGATCCCAATGACCTGTCTGTCAAAAAGGAGTCCACGTGGAGGACAAGACTGCGAAGAAATTCATTCGGGAACTGCTTCATAATATGTGGCGTCCTGTACGCGGTGGACATTTACAATCAGCGGGAAGGGGAGGTTTCATATGCATACGACACGCTCACGGGGGCCGAGGCGTCACCGCGTTTACCATTCATTAACGAATACGGGTTCACCACACAAGTCGATTACAACCCAAAAGAGAAGGTTCTGTACGCCTGGGACAATGGACACCAGCTCACCTACAGCATCAACTTTGTAGAGCAAGAAAAGAAATGAAATCGGACTGTATTAATCTTATTTACTCAAAGCAAAAGCCACTTCCCGATTGTAACTGCCTCATTGGTTCCACTGACAAATGCTCTCTTGAAACGGTTCATCATCTCCTCATGAATTTTAATAGACATTTGTTAGAGATTATATAAGAACAAAGGGATTACATAAACGCTGCGCTAGAATTAACTAGATCTAGAATCCCGTCGAATGAAATCTAAAGGCCCTCTCACATGATTCACGTCAAAATTGCATTAAACTCTGTGGAGCGAAGCTACTTCCAGCTTCGTGTTGTGCACAGGTTGACCCATATCACCTTTGACCATTTTGAATTAGCATACAATTACATCTTTCTTTCCATATGCCGCTGACATTTTTAAGCATGATTATTGGACAATTTGTATAACGTTCCTTCTTTTTTGCTACTTAAAACAGGACAGGATAGTGTTTTGTATTTGCATATAACACTTGTCCTGACGTCCAATTAAGTTCTAATACAATTCATGTGAAAGGTTCTAAAGTGTTCACAATTGACCCTTTGCAAAGACCCGATGCTGTTACTACGTCCGAGAAACCATGGCGCTCTCACGCCACACATCATGCAGCGCCTTAGTTCAAGTTGCACATGAACCGATCGCCTCTTCCTCTTACTAGTTATAGCATGAAATAAACATGAAAGAACATCAGAAGGAATCTTGTTTCAACCGCGGAAAGAATGCAAACCATTTTCAAGTTCAAGTCCACTGACGTTAATCTACTCTCCTGTCTGGTTTGCTTGTCGGACAAAAATGGGAGATTCGGCATTATGATTGGACAGATCACCTGTCAATCAAACTCCCTGCGAAGGGCCAATTACAGCTTCTAACTTTGAGTTAATTTTAATCTCTATAAAAAAGCCCTTACAAATGTTTACATAATTTAAACTGTCCAAACCAGGCATGCTGCAATAAAGCAACATCAAACTATAAAAATAATTGTATGTAATAATAATGATAATAATAAAAATTTAAATAATAATAATTACATTTAAATTAAATTAATAAAGAAAAATAATCAATAATAATGAATAAAATTTAAAAATTAAACAAAACAATGTAATACATTTTTTAATTATTGTTTTTATGTAGTAAAAAATATCTAAAAATCTTAAAACATAACTTTACTTGAGAAGCATCACTGCATTAAACTTTTTTTATGGATTAGAATTTCAATACAAGTGTATTTTGTCTTATATTTTTACCTGTTTTAAGTGTTACAAAAGCTTAAAAATACATTTTATATATAAAATATTTAAAATAAATGTATTTTGCTTCTCAAATGAATTGATCTTGTTTAAAGGATAGATATTTTAACAGGTAAATTAGACAAAAACATATATTAAGAAAAGGATTTCAAGCAGCGGACGCCTACCATGGCATCCTTCTGGTGACAAATGTATTACGCATCGCTCCTGGTTAGGACTTGTGTAAATCATTAAGTTTAAAGAGTTCCTTGACTTGCTCTTCTTTAACACAAATAAAAGCTTGTCATGCCAACCACACCAACAGCATAACGTAACCTTCGTGTTTCATGTACCTGTAATGATATTTTATAAACATAAGCATTCTGAAGGAAAATTGTTATATGTTTTCACATCAAGAATGTGCCAGAAAATTGTCTTCCAGTGTTTTGGCCCATATAGCCTCAGCAGACTGGTGAAGCATGACATCATAATGGAGAAAGAATGCTTTGTGTGCTAATGAGAGCGTATGATTATGTTTGGGAGTCTCTTTAATGACTGGGCAGGGTTATGTATAGAATGTTTATAACAGACAGGTCATGCGAGGAAGGTCTGTGTGACACATGGATATGGATATATATGTCGTATTATATTTAGAATGTTGATTTAAAGCAGTTTGTCATCCTTGTGCCCTCTGTAAATAGCAGAATATTTTTTATTTTGTTTTGACTGAGTTTTAGAAACAATCTTCCCAAGAGGAAGAGATTTCTTTAATGCAGCATATCTGATTTTAATAAACTCTAATTGGATTTTGTTAAATGTGCATTTGGTATTGTGAAATATACTTCTAAACAGATTAAAAAGACTGCTGGGATGGAAGTGGGAGTAGTTTCTGGTTTGTGGTATCGTGTGGGTTTTGTTTAAGAAAGCCACGGAGGTCATGAAATCATAATTGACCCTATTTATTCTCTTAATACATGTCACTGGTCTTACTGTGAATGCTTCATCCATGCATTTTTATATTTGTTTTTGACTTTGCAATCTTTAATCAAAATGTAACTAGTTCTTCATTTTCACAATCCAGTCAACAACCTATAGATGAAAACAAGTCTCAATCAGGTTTTTTTTTTCCTCGTTTGATAGTTTTTTCACTCTGAATTATGTCACATTACAGCAGTAAAGTCAGTTGCAATTTCCTTTTCATGAATCATAAATATTAGATGAAAAACATCTGCTTAAAAACTTGCCTTGCCAATTGGCTGAAATAAAATGAGTTTCAGTTGAAGTACTAAAATTACTACAACTAAAAATTAAATAAAATAAAAAGAAAAAACCCTAATAAAAAAGAAAAAAAGGAACGACGTGCCATTCTGACAGTGGCCATTCACATAATTCATGCAAATACGTATTTTATTATTAATATTATTATTTTCACAATCCAATCAATAATCAATGGATAAAATCAAGCCCCGCTCTGTTTCTATAACTTTTGTCTCATGTCGATTTAAAATTATGATATTTAACAATAACCTGTTACAAAATATTGCATTAGCTTTCAGAATTTTACTGAGGCCAGCAATGAAGAGTGTCACATACTGTACAGTGTAAATGGTTCTTCATTGTGATAATTAGTGTTTTCTTTGACTGCAAACTTGGATCTAATTTGCTTAATTTTCTCCCCGGTGTAGTAGTGTTTACAGAAAATAACTGGTCAAAATGCAATTATATGTATATATATTTTTTTACTTAATATTTAACAAATTTTTAATAAACAAGAAAATTACTGCTTGATTTTATTCATGCCGCAGTTCACGCTGGGAACCCAAGCACCAATATACTGTGGACATCACACTATTACAGGTAATCTGTATATATACAAGAGATCACAGTAAAGCAAACACAGATAATCATTGTGATTCTACAGATCAGTGCTGTTATATCAGTCATTTCCTGAGCCTGTTCACTGTTATATATTGCTGTGAGGATCTATAGGACTGAATTCAAAGGGTGTGTTTTGTGGGGCTTTGTTGCAATGGTTAGTGTTCTTGTCAGTGGATAATTGGTCAGTTAGTGTGTTTTGTTGTTTTTGAGTGGTTGTCTCTCTCTCATGGGCAGTTCTGTAGTGTTTGGCAGTAGTCGCGTCTGTAAATCATTTCGATTAACTCTGCGGAACACAAGAGGAGTTCGTTTTAATAACTGAGGAGTGATGTTATGGAGAACGAAACTGTAAAATCTGTAATCTACAATTAATCAAACTTCCAATGGAGAGAATCAGGCAGTGGATGAGAGACTTGCCTGAAAGCACTTTATGGTTTTGCCTGGAGCTATACAGCTAGTTTGAGGAGGAGAGGGAAGACACTAGTTTCTCAGAAACAAGATAATGTGAGAATGTTTTAACAATTGCTGTTAATAATTCACACATGGTAACATTACAGATGCTTTTAGGCAGTGTTATTATCATTAAAAAAAACAAAAAAAACATTTGCATTACTTGAAATAAAATAGGCATTAACTGAAGTAAAATTAAAAATTAAAAGCCAAGATAAATAAATAAATAAAAACTAAAACTTAGCCTAATTAAAACAATATTTAATAAAAATGACAACACAAAACAAAATGACAAACAATTCAAAACAGAATAAATAAAACAGGCAAAAAATAAAATCTAATTTAAAATAAGACCAGCAACTATGTTAGTCTATAACTTTGTATTAGTATACTAAAATAACACTGTTTCCAGCTAATATGTTGCCCACAGTGCTGGAAAAACCAGGTCCAACCAGATTAAGGAACATGATAACTGGTTTTTCGTTGGTCTACAGTGGTCTACCAGACCTAAATGTTCTGCTGACACATACATTCAGCCACATATGTGTTTGTGCATTTGTTAAGGCCTCAGAGGGTTTAGGGATTAAAACTGAGCCCCAGATTAGGTGGAACAGAGAGAACTCACTCTCATTATCTAGCATCTCATCCTGTGGTATTTGGCTTGGGGTAGCAGGGGTTAGTTAGCTATAGTCCTCCAACTGTGCTTCTACATACAGACATCAAAGTGTCATATGTTATAATTTAATGGCCAAAAGCAACAATCCCTCTAGGGCTTCCTGAAGTTAAGTGCTGCGGTCAAGGGCACGACTGATAAATAAAATTTGTGATTCTTGTTCATGGTTCATCCTCAACTAAGACTGAAGGTACATCCACTTTCATTTTAAGTCTGGTGTTGTTATTGGTAACTAAAACTATTAAATTATTTTTCATTTATTTAAATAACTAGGCATAAACTCAAACCCTCAGCAGAGTAATGCTTTTTTGGCATTTTATACAGCTGATTCAGGTGTCTGGCCTGCCAGATCGGAAATTGCGCCATACAAATGAATGTGGCATCATAAACCCTCTGCGAAAAAACCCAGAATATACATATATACAGTATATATACATACATACAGTATATTTAGTGCAGAAGATGCTGTCAGATTTATCTTAAAGAGAATTCCTCATTCGGAGTGAAAACATCCTCCTGTTTTAATGTGCACAATCCAAACCAAACACAAGGAAATGAGGGGCTTTAGTTTGGAACTGATCTTGATGTCAGGATAACAACAATTCTTCATGGATGCCCTTAAATGGGAGAATCATCAAAATAAGTAAACAATTCAAATTTCCAGGACATTTCTTTGCCTTCATGGGAATGTGAAAGTGACTCTCATCTTTCTCACGTTCTCTTTGTCTCTGGAGCAAATTATGAATATCAGCACTAAATTAAGAAACTTAAGGAGGCCATGATCTTTGAATAGTGTTTTTAAGCATGGCAGTGGAAGATTGTATTTGGACTTGTCCCAGGAGAGAAGTCTGAAAAATAGCAGGATATCCATGAAATAACAATGACTGTGCTTAAATGAGGACAAAAAAAAAAAAAAAACTAACAAAAAATTAGTAGTTTTCTCTCAGTACTCAAGTCTCCAGTGGGAGAGAATGTGTGAATATTTTAAGAGGTATCTGAAGGTTTTTCAGCTCTCAGCTGACCTTGGCTATTCAGTCAACAGCAAATACTTTTCTGCAAAAATCTGTGTGTATCGTAGCTCAAACACAGCAGATAAGAGAGACTCAGAAACAAAACAACGGAGTCTTTCATTATCCAACTGGAGCTGGAGGCGAGGAAAGATCTGCACATGGACAAACCTCTCTCACACACAGATGAATGCAAAACACACACATGCTGCAGACAGTGAGTGGAGATGATATCTCTCCCTGATATGTCATTGTTTCGGGTCACTACTGTCTCAGGGAGACTTGGACATTTGGACGTGTGCTGAGCAACTAAAGTCAACGAGAAGACAGTTTTGCAAGGAACAACATGTTAAACACCACCACTGCAATGCAAAATATGTTATTTGAATACTTTAAGGTCTCTGTGCCATTTTTTTTTAAATCTCCCACCCCAACTTAATTCTCAGTGGGCTTGGTGTCTTGAAATACATGGTTTGATGGTTTCTTAAAGGGGTCATATGATGCGATTTCAATTTTTCATTTCTCTTTGGAGTGTTGCAAGCTCTTGGTTCATAAAGAAGATCTGTAAAGTTGCAAAGACTAAAGTCTCAAAACCAAAGAGATATTCTTTATCAAAGTTAAGACTCTGCCACGCCCCCCTAAAACGCCTCTTTCAAACACGCCCCCACATCTCTACGTCACTATGTGGAAATATTTGCGTAATGCCGCCCAAATGTTCAAACAAAGAAAGAAGGCGTGGTTTCAGTAACCGCAGTTAGTGTTGAAGCAGCCATGTCAGGGAGATGCTGTGTGTATCTAGGCGAAAGCAAAAGCACTTTATTTGGCCTTCCGAAAGTAGATCCATTTAGGAATCTTTAAGATTACTTACAACAGAACAGCAATGCACCGTGAACGAACGTTTCGTGAACCTAGGAGGTAATTCTGACTTTGCTACAACAATCTAGCACTTCTGAATAAGCTACTGTAAGTATGTTTCGTTATTAGTTTAAGTATTTGCTGTTCAAATGCAGAGTTTTGCGCATTGTGCATGTGTGTGTGTGTGTGTGTGTGTGTGTGTGTGCACTGCATGCGTGAGCATGTGTATGTGTGTGTGTGTGAGAGAGCGAGAGAGGGAGAGGGTCACAAAGTGGAGTCAGCTGTATTAACCATCCGTGGCTTGTGTACTGCAAATACATACGAGCTTCTGTTCCCCTTTCGGGCTTGAACTGATGGTAAAACTAAGGACATTATTAACTGTCTTTACATTTATTTTGAAAGATGAAGCTCGTGATTATGGAAAGGGGCGTTACATTTCTGACGAGTACTTGCGGTGTTCGGCCAATCACAATGCACTGGGTCAGTTGGCCAATCAGAGCAGATGCGCTTGTCAGAAGGAGGGACTTTGTTTGAGAGAGGCGGGGCATAGAGGATCTACAATAATGTACATTATTTGAAAAATAATGTGTCTTTGAATATGAAAGCATGTCAACATGCTCTGTTACTCCAAACACACAACATAATGATCTTTTAAAAAGCATCATGACCCCTTTAACAGGAAATCAATTAAATGAATTTTTGCACATGGAAGGATGGATGGCTCAGATCTGTGGTAGGAAGCAGATAACAGATTCAGATTGAGAGAGAGAGAGAGAGAGAGAGAGAGAGAGAGAGAGCGGATTGTGTGCATGTGTGTAAGATTTTCAGTCAGTGTTCATCATTATTGATGTACATCAGAGCTTTCTTTGTTTTATTAATCAGATTGGCTCGCAGATAAATGGCCTCTGAGGACTGAGATGTTATTCTCTCCATATGAGCGCAACAGCGATTAACTGTGTTTGCTTGCGAAATAACAATACTTTGCTCTGACCTTCTGGAAGTCACTTTTAATTGTGAAAAGATGGCCCCAAAAAACGTTTGTACTTTAACCACAAAAAATAATTGAATAAATAAATGAATGAATGAATAAATAAATACATAAATAAATAATACAAAATAATAAAAGTAAATAAAAAAATAAGTTTCTCAAATGAAACCAATTTTCATTCTTAAGATAGCACTGACACACTTAAATAAATACATACATACATAAAATACATTCTTTTTACTTAAATATATTTTTATTTAAAAATAGGCCTAAGTACAGTATATAAAATAAGTATATACTGTATTATTAAAAAGATTTTGAATACTGTTCAAAATGATTAGCAAATATACCTAGTAGTCTTGGCTCTGCCTCTTTATTGAAAATGAATATTAGCCCCTCCCTTCTGTCAGTGACATGCCACCTTTCCAGACCTCTAGGGAAACTGGCATCCATTTAGTATATTACATTTTTACTCAGTGCAGAGTCATAAAATGAGACAGTTAACCTGTTACATTGCCACACCAACCAGTACAGTTCTGCTGCATTATCATCATTCCTCACAGTCAGCACCTCCACCCGGCCATCCATTAGCTGATGAAGGAACCACACCAGTGTATGATGGCACAGTGTATGTCTGGCTGCTCCTTTTGAGCTCATCCATGAAATCCCCAGATCCAGTGCAGTGAGGGATGGGATGTGAGTGGCTGTTTGTTTATATTTTTCTGGTCCAGGTTTGTTGTGGAATGCAGGACCTCACTGTAAAATCTGTAGCAAGGAATTACAATTAAAACCAAACTCCATAACCTCAGGTCAGATCAGAAACAGACAAATGTTAAACTTGGCGGTCCAGCACTAATTCAAATCAGAACTAACCTCACATTACTCTGCAGAAAGAGCCAAACCATTAATGAGCCTGGACAAATATGACTATGGAGGAAATATAGATTATATAGGCAAAGCTGTTAATTATATGAAGTGCAGTTATATGTTAAATGGCCTGATTTACCCTATCCTTTAGTATTAATCTTCAGGCTGTATTTCATCCCAAAAGATTTGTAGTATGGACATGATGATAGATAGATAGATATAACCCATTTCAAAGCTTGCACAATTCTTTTGCAAAAAAATAAAACAATGTTATAGAAATTTCAGCTTGTTTCTGCATTGAAAACAACTGAAACATCCATTTACAACTTGTGCCAGCCGGCTTGAAACTGCACACAAATATATGTACACACACAAAGAGAGCCAAAAAATAAAAAACAAATAAAGTCTTTGTCTTCACCAATTAATGTGCTGTTCATTAACTGTTTATCATCTGTTTAATGGGTTTTATTAACTGTTTGTATAATGTTTACTGGGTGCCCTGGGCAACATGCAGCTAGTACTGTCACTTTCTTTACTGTTGTGTCTATGTAAACTTTCCTTTTGTATCCCTTTCCCCCTCACTGACTTTCCTTTTATCTCTCCATCACATTCCCATGTCCTTCATTTCTCATTCATTATCTCACTCCTTCAATCTTGCTCAGGCCGTGGCTTGTTAAAGGCTATGTGATTAATTAGCTCATGTCACGCTCTGCTCTTTGTTAGCGGGAACAAAGAGCTCTTTACGCTGTAGTAGATCAATGCATGCCCTCTTTTAAGCGCCACACATCATTCTGTATCTCCCCCTCAAACTCAACACAGGCTTTTGGAGGGATTGCCAAATGCACAAACATGTAAAATGCACACTATACATGCACATTGGCTTTGCTTTATGTAGCTGACACCAAAAAATATGAGTAATAACTTACATAAAATTACACTTTATATCATTAATCAAAATCAAAATGTTCACTAAGCAAGATAAATTGTGTGTGTGTGTGTGTGTGTGTGTGTGTGTGTGTGTGTGTGTGTCTGGACACTGGGCATTTTCCCTCCTGTGTGCCAGCTGTTGTCCCCAGAGACAGAGGTTGCACCCTGTAAACACAATAGAAACACTCCTCAGCTGGCAGCCCTGCATAGCAACAAAGGGCTCAAGGTTTTGCTGTTTAGCATAAGCCCATAATTAGCCCCTGCTGGTTGATTCTATAACTACATCTAGTTTTTAAAAAGCATGAATATGCATATTTAACAGTATATTTATCATTTTAGCTATTCTCTGAAGAGCTCCTTTTTCTAGATGAATTATCTATGGGCATTGAAAGACTTTGCTGAAGTAAATGTAACATCACATGTCGTATTGTTTAAAGTGGTTTTATTAACGTGCATTTATTTAGTGCTCCTGTAGCTCAAGTGGTACAGCATTGCGTTAACAAGCGCAAGGTTGGGGGTCGATTCCCCGGGAACACATGATAGGTAAAAATTGATAGCCTGAATGCACTGTAAGTCGCTTTGGATAAAAGCGTCTGCTAAATGCATAAATTTAAATTTAATTTAAAATTACCGTCTTTCTACACTGCCTGGGTGAATACTTGAGACATTTAATAAGTTGTGGTGTATCTTATTGCATTTGACATGCATTAATGTTAATTTCCTGCTTTAAATAGCATTAAAGAGATATACCGCTAAAAAAATAGGCCTAATTAATATAATAATTTCTTAATGCAAATAAAATATTAGTTAATCCATCTCTGATAATCCCAGGTTACTATGGTCATACATGTTTGTTTACGCATTAAACTCATGGCCATGAGAAAAACATGTTTTCTCAACATAGCAACTCAAAGCCACGACATAAGGATGTTGTTACCTTGACAAAACAACATATTATCATGTTCCCACGAGTTAATATGGCAGTCTGCTTTCTGACCCTGCATAAACAGCAACGCAACTACCTTACCTACCACTTTCAAGGGCATTGTTAAAATAGTCCATGTGACATCACTGGTTCAACCTTAATCTCGCAGGTTTGGAAAGACATGGGGGTTAGTAATTAATGACAGAACTGTCACCCATTTTTGGGTGAACTATCTCTTTAAATAAGTTAGTGGTGAAATCTGTGTAAATGTTGTATTAATTAAAATACAAGAGTAAATGGGAGCCAAGAACACAGATCTGCTCCGAACAGTTTCGTTGGAGCCACAAATCTTGCATAAGAACAATGCAAACAGTCTTTCTTACATTTTAAAATGAAATTTAATTTAATTAAAATCTTGTCTTCATACATTTTAAAACTAAAAATTCTCAGTAATTGCAATCATTTATTCAACATAATTTCTCTCACACATTCCTTCACCAAAGAGATACAAACTGTTTTTTTTTTAAATGCTTCTCCATAAACTGCATCACCTGTAATCATAATTAGTTCAATCAATTAGAGTTAGGTCATAGGTCACAAACAGCATCCAAAGAACAAAAAAGACAGAGTTATAAACGGAATGTGCAAACTTGATTATAAGCAAGACCTATGGTTACAGAAAGTGAGATGGTAAATCAAGATTTGAAGACTTTGATCCTTTGCATGACTTTAAAAGGGTATCTTTTAGAGAGATCTTAATTTGTTATTCCCAGAAGATTTGAATGGCCTTTTTTTTCTCTTTTTTTTTGTAAAGTTATGTCAAAAATCATGATTCCTATCAATAGTTTGACTTCTTGAGTTGGATATGAACTTGCAATTATATTTCTAAGATAGCACCAAAGCTACGTAAATTAAATCGATGAAACATTGATAAAAGCTACAACAGAAGTGTCCTAATGGCAAGCCAGGTTATATTGTAATTTTGATGATAAATATTATAAATTTGAATTTTGTAGCAACATCACTTAATTTCCCTGGACAGTGAATTAATAATCAAATCATCTCTGAAAAGAGAGGCAGAAAGGCCGCAGGAGAAGCCGCAGAAGTGGGAGTGTGCGGATGAGAGTGAGAGTGAGTTATTTCCGCTGCAGATGATTCCTGTTACTGCACTTCTGCATTGCCTGGAGGCCATCTGCTGCTTTTAACATATACAGAACCCAAAAAAAGAACCTCTTTCTGTTTAATCACATCCTGCTTTATGGGAAATTAATGTACTTGATTGAAAATTTGATGGACAATTTTTTTAATTAATATGAAGGGATCTTTTAAAATCCTGGACCAATGGTTGAAACACACACATGTGTACATAAACATACCATCATAAAGCTGCACAACACGTGTAGAACTAGGCAGGCACGCAACTGAAGATTGAAGTACACATACAGAAAGTGTTTAGCCGGTGCTATTGTCATACCTTTCTCTGCACTTATCCTGAAGCATTAGTATTTCTGAGCTGGATGGTGCCAAACTCATTTTAGGTGTCAGGTTCAGTTTAAATGGGAGCCTATGCCTATGCTTGCTCCATTAATTTCAGTGGTGCAAAAATCAATGTTTATTGGGAGCAATTAAGTTGTCTTTGTTTAAGCGAGTATCATAAGTGCTGTTATGGGGAAATTAATCTGATTGTTATTGTGGGATTTTAAATCAATGTTTTTTTTTTTTTTTTTTTTTTTTTTTTCTTAGAAGCCTATACATGTAGCTTCTCTTTGCTGTTTGGTGATTGGTCAAGCTGTCAAATTGGTGGGGCTTTGCAACAAACAGCCAATAACTGCAAAAGTGATATGCTTAGAAATACAGTTGGTTTAATATTTTTGTGGAAATCATGGATTTTTTATAATTAGTTAATAATTAGGAATTTTATATATTTTATATAAATATATATTTTATGCAACAATGTAAAAGTCTTTAGTGTCAGTTTATATCAATTTAATACAATTATTGCATGAAATATTATATATATATATATATATATATATATATATATATATATATATATATATATATATATATATATATATATATATATATATAGTGCATGGTATATATATATATATATATATATATATATATATATATATATATATATATATATATATATATATTTCATGCAATAATTGTATTTGATATAATTGTATATATATATGTATATATAAATATATATATATATATATAAATATATATATACCATGCACTAAGCTCCTTCAAATAATTAAAATAAATGATTTTATGTAATTTATATAATTCTCAAAAATTAGTAAAACTCTTTTTTTTTTCAAAATTAACAATATCAGTAGACAAAGACTATGATATGAACATTAAATTAAATGTTGCAACAGACTTTGCAAAAGAGACACTACCATTTTCAGCACTGAAAATAATAAAAATAAATATCGAGCAGAAAATCAGCAATGTGACACTGAAGAGTAACAATGCTGAAAATTCAGTTTTTCACCACAGAAATAAATTATATTTTAAAATATATTAAAATAGAAAAATGTAATTATAATAATATATAAACAATTAAAAAATATATATTTCCCTCCTTCAAATGAATATCAATCGGCCAGCAATGTTGAGCATGTTTGGACTGAACTGAGTCTAAATTTCCTTGATATATTTGTCAAAACACATAACCACAAAAACACTTTGCTCTATTTACTCAGTCAAACATCCATGAGACACATGCCAGATTCTGGGCCCCGTCTTGGCTTTTGTTTTTGACATGGGTGTGTTTGGCTGGGGTTTGAGCATTAGGTATGTGTTTGTGTATAGAGGTTTGTAAAGTAATTGGCGAGTCGAAAGAGTTTTAGATCAATCTATCAATTAGCTAATCCCCCAAGGAAAACCTTTCTGTCAACAAAACTAATTAATTAGCAGCGAGCCGCATAGTGATTTGGGAAGGGCAGTAATCGTATATCATGTCACACTAAAAGGATTTGTCATTTTCCTGCTCTCCAAATCAATTGTACATGCATGTCCCAGCCAAAATAAAGACACTTTATTTAAGAAATGTGAGATACTCCATTGTTCAAAGGCCACATGGGGGGATTTCCAGTGCAGTGAGCATATGAGGGGGATTTCCTTCTCTGAAAGCCGGAGTGTGTATTTTTTGCCTGATGTGTCTCACATTCATTTTAATAGCAAAAAATTATCTCATCCAATAAATATATAGGTATTGCAGAATGCACAGTGTTGGAGATGTGATTTAAAGGATACAGAAATTAGAAATATTTTATTTATTTTTTATATGCTGTATACTGCATACAGTGCTCTACTACACGAAGGATGCACATCATCAGGAAATCATTAATCTGTAATGAGAATTAGCATTTTTAGGCATCATCCAGATCAGTTAAATCTGAAACCAGCCTATATTACACAGGGAATTAATAGTATAGGGAATCCACAACCCAGCTAAAAAGGATCATTCTCAAAACTTTGGCTAACATTTTGGTGAGATCAAAAAAGTAAATTCAAACATTAAGGGACAGGGTTTTTTTTATTTATTTATTTTTTAAGAATAGAATTAGAATAGAGAATGCTAGAGTCAAATAAAGATGGAAGAGATGTTTCATTCAAAAGTAACATTACCATGCAAAATGATAATGGAATGTTCCTTTAATGTTTGTACAACCAAGATGAAAAAAGTTTTGGAACATTACAGAAAGCATTCATAAATAACGTTTTCATAACTTAATGAGAACATTAGCAAAACGTTCTTAGAACGTTCTCGTTGTGAAAACTTTATAATTTTACATGTAAAACACTGTAAAATAACACAAACCTTTTAATTGGTTTTACTAAGTTCCCATAATACATACGATGAAAAACTATAATAACGACATTTAATGTAATTCATTTCAATTTCATGTAATTCTTCTATAAAAATACTGTTAAATGTACAGTTTTCAGAAGTGAAAAGACTCTATAATCTACAGTGAATAACTGTAAATTGAAATTCATTGACGTTTCTTCTTAGTGTTTTCTTATCAGTTATGTAGATTAGTTATGGTATATTATGTTGTTGAATGAATGTTTATTGCATTAATTGTGTCATGTTTTACTGATGGTTTTGTATTTGTGTGCACCTTACACATATCAATATTTCCCTCAGCTTGTGCAAAACGACTTGTGATGAAATTTGATTCAAGTTCAATACGTAAAACCTAAAATGTTGCTACTTAATTTTTTTACAGTAAGGTTCTGGCAAACACAGCCTGTTTTAACCGTAAATTTGACAGATTTTTACAGACACACAACCAGACGTTTTCTTTGTGTGTGTGAAAGAGAAATAAGGATCAGGTGATGATGGTCATTAACTCATAGACCTGCTGATTCTGAAGTCACAGGTCATTCACCTGATGCCCTCCAGACAGACAGCATGCTGGGAAAGCATGAGCATCTACATCTGCCAAGCTAACTGAGCACAAACTCAAATCAGTCTGGCATACGCTTCACTCACACACGCTGCAAGATACATTTTAACTGCTACTTGAATACTTTTCTGGTTTTCCACAAGGCCATAAACCCTAGTATAAGATCAAAGTGTGTATTCATGTGCGAAAGAGATAGGGTACTACTGTACAGACCACAAAAGACAGCCACGCTTTTATCTAAAGTGACTTACAGTGCATTTACGGTAGGGTTAGTCCTCCCGGGGCAGACAGAGGTTAAGTGCTTTTGCTTAATGCTTCTCAGGGTCTGCTGCAGAAAACACCTGTCATCGCGAGCTCTGCTTTACAGAATACTTGCATTAGATTGTGCTTAGTGCAAGAAACATTAAGAATTATATGTATCTGTTCCATTAATGATCATAGTATGTACTATAGTTACATATAAGTATATAAATATTTATATTTTTTGGATTAGTTTCTATATTTATATTTTCAGTTTTTAGTTTTATTTAGCTTTAATTTATTTTTATAATTTTTTCATTTTAATAATTTTTTTCATTTTAGGAATTGTACTTAAACTTATGTATTTCAGTAAGCTGCCAAGGCAACATTTTGTCTTTTATTTTCATATTTTCATTTTTAATTTAATTTTAGTTTGTTTTTATTCTGTTCTGTCTGTTTTATTTATATTTCAAATTTTTCATCAGACATTTGTATTTATTTCAGTTTTATTTTATTATAGATTTTATTCGTTTTATTTTTAGTTAACAATTATAAAATGACCAAGGTGGGTACACTTACTAGACTATTAAATCACACTGTTATTGTTTATGCTTTTTCAAAATTGCCAGTTTTCCCTATTTTGCTTTTATCATGTTAATTTTAAATATTGTTGGGTTTATGCAGTTTATGCTAACACTAATATATTCCATTGCTTAATAAAGGACATTTTTTTTGTTTGTTTAAAAAATCTGATTTCTACATTATTTTTGATTCCATGTGTGTCTCTGTGCAAAAGCAAAAAAAAAAAAAAAAAAAATAGGGATGCTTGTCTTAGCAACACATATTAATGCTGTTAATAAATGCTATTTTTGATCTCTAGCTGTCCAAAAAACTGTGCATAAACCGGTTCATGGGATGCAACTGACATTCCACCCCCACTATGTTTCTCTCGCACTCATTCTTCCAGTGAATTCACCTTAAATTTTCCATTCTTCAAAGGAATAAAAAGGTCAGAGTTATTCTCCCAGAGACAAACACTGAAGGAGACAGAATGTGTGTCAGTCCCATTAACCTATAGACTTTTAACCCATGGATTACTGAGGAATGTACAGACAACTCAATAGAGTTGAAGAATCATCGACAGTAATCAGAAAATCTAATCAGATTTTAAACCACTTTTCAGGATGAGCTTAGTGATTTAACCTCTTAACTGAAAAGCATCCAAACTTAAATTGTTATAATTCAAGAATGCTTATACGGACAATCACTAGATTATTGCTGAATTGAAAGCATTTGAAAAAATTAAAGTATTAAAAAGTTATAGAAGTTTAAGTAAGCACTGTACTAAAAAGTTAATATTTTATATAAAGTAAGTGTTTTACAAAATATTGCTATAAAATCAAGGCCATATGTCTAAATAAGTTATGCTCCAAATTTTAAGTTGATATCACAAAAAAATTGAAGTTCCTGTTAAATTTTGTTTAGGTGCTATAACAAAAATAACCACCGAGTGACACCCAAACTCCATTGAATTGATGTCTGATTTCAAAATGGTTTCCACAGGATGAATGTTTTATGTTTAAACTTTCAAATAATGATGATCAAATTTACAGTGGCCCTGTCCCAAATCCCATCCTAAACTTTTTGCAGTCTTTCTCTGAGTCCATTTCTTTTTATGACGTAATGCTGCTCGGTAAAAGTGTGCATTGAAGGCACATAGTGGCGGCAAAGGGGGCACTTGTGAGCATCTATCTTAAAGCTAAAATGACAAATAGGATGCCCTATGGTCTCATGGACTTAATGCACACACATACACAGTGGCCAATGTACTGTAAGTCCGCAAGTGTACATAAAGTGTGCCATTTGGGACAGGGCCACAAGGGGTTAAAGAAAAACAGACTCGCATCTGTGGTCAGTGCTGTGGAAAATGTTTCAGAAGGAAACAATTGCACCCAAGAGTGATGGAATATAAACAATATCATGGAATGGTTGTCATGACATTACACTGTAAATGCTGTTTGTTTCAAGCTCTGCTGGCAAACTGTCATAGCAATTACGCCCACTAGGATGTGCTGTGTTTGAGACATGCTTTTGGATGGCAGACCATGTTTCCTGCAGGTGGAAAATTAATTTCCATTCAGCAACGAATTAAAATCATTACAGTGGATTGGGAAAGTGAATCAAGACTGTTAGGAAAAGAAAAGCAAACATTTGGATCAACTGTATAATAAAAATGAAAAAAGAACAAATCCTTTAAACTTTTAAAAACATACACTATTAAAAGTGACATGTTTCACTTTTGCAAAGTTTTAAAGAGATGCGCCCAAAAAAAATTAAATTATGTCATCATTTACTCACCCTCATGGCATTCCAAACTACGACTTGTGTTCATCTTTGGAACACACGTAAAGATTTTAATAATGAAATTGGAGCGATTTCTATCCCTCCACTGACGCTTCAAAAAGATCAAAGAGCAGTGTTGGGGAGTAATTAGTTACTGTAACTGTAACCCATTACAGTTACTGAGAAAAAAATGTGTAATTAAATTACAGTTACTTATAAAAATGTAAAAGTTACAAAGGGTGTTACATCTGAATATTTTCTTTAAAAAGCTAGGATATGTTGCTTTGCCTGTTTTAGATGTGCATGTTGCCCCCTGCCATTTAAAGGCTGTCAAGTAAAGCGATGCTTTTGATAGGTTCCCTTGATTGAATTTGCATTGACCCAATCTATTACATTTCCAGCGTAACCTTCCCAACACTGGCAAAAAGATCATAAGAGTAATCCAAATTAATTTAGCCATTTAGGCTCGTTTGTTTTATTTTCTATGATGAAAAGATTAAATTTAGGCATATTTAATCACATATAAACATTAATCAACACATACGTCAGTTTTGGCAAACTGAAACTCAAGCATGCTTGATGTGTAAGAAAACCCTGAATTAAATCTGTAGATATAGATGGATGGATGGATGGATGGATGGATAGATAGATAGATAAGGAGCATAAAGTTGCTTTCAGATTGGAGTTTGTATATTGCTGAAATGGCCAGAACAGACTTTAATGTCAACAGACATTCCTCAGAGATCAACTGCACAACACACACACACACACACACACACACACACACACACACACACACACACACACACACCTACACACTGCATTGATGACATTTGGCAGTCAAAACACATTTCTGCTGAACTGCTGTGTCTAAGTGTCTCTGATAATCTAAAGAAGAGACCATGCTTTTCCAGCATTGGTGCGCTGCTGAAACGTGCCGTTTTATACTAACCATGCTCGGTAACACAATCATGGTTTTATTTTTGGTTTTGGTGCCGGGAATGTTGCATATTCTATATACATAAATATTTAACATAATTTTCTATTGAGCATCACACTTTCTTTACCAATCTTCCAATCCACACTCCACTAGACAGACAAAAACATGTGTTGTGTGCATGTGCTCAGGCTCACTGGGAGATGTTTATTGAATGAGATCATTATAATTAATATCATTAGCAAGAACAGATACCTCCCTTCCTCTTCCTAACTTGTCCACATGCTCTTATTGGAGATTTAGCTCTACTTAGAGATGAAGTGTATTGTTTATGTGCCACTAGTGGAACCAAACAGAAGTGAAAAAAACAATGATTTTTTTTTCCCAACATGATTCACAAACATTCCTACTGGCCATCAGACAAATAGAAGGTTTATCATGCAATCTGCGTGTTACATGACGTGCAAAAAAAAAAAATAGTTGGTAAGGGTTGGTAAGAAAAAAGTCTATTATGCTCACCATTGATTTGTGT
This sequence comes from Cyprinus carpio, assembly GCF_018340385.1. Classification (NCBI taxonomy): domain Eukaryota; kingdom Metazoa; phylum Chordata; class Actinopteri; order Cypriniformes; family Cyprinidae; genus Cyprinus; species Cyprinus carpio. Next base: position 5,359,486 of record NC_056617.1, on the reverse strand, counting down.
TAAAGAAAAGAAAAAAATACAGAAAAATATCAATATTGTGAAATATTATTGCAATTTAAAATAACTATTTTCTATTTGAATATATTTTAAAATATAATTTATTTCTGTGATGCAAAGCTGAATTTTCAGCAACATTACTCCAGTCTTCAGTGTTACGTGATCCTTCAGAAATCATTCTAATGTGCTGATTTTCTGAAAACTTCTCTTATGTTGAAAACACTTTAATATTTTTATCTAAACTATGATATTTTTTTAGGATTTCTGATGAATATAAAATTCAAAAGAACAGCATTTATTTGAAATGAAATAATTATAAATCACTTCACTGTTACTTTTGATCAATTTAATGCATCCTTGCTTAATAAAAGTTAAATTCATATATTATATATAAAGTATCTGTTTTTAGTATTGTGGTTACAGTGTGAAAATAGGATTTCTTGAAAATTCAGCAGTAATCTTTTCAAATAAAATTATAAAAATCTAAAAAGTTATAAAAAAAGTCTCCTCAGTATGACCCAAGTGTTTTCAGAACTAAAGAGTTTAGGAAATTGAAGATTCCAGGCAGAATGCAGATCAAAGGAAGCGGTCATTATGATGTCATAAAGAATGGCCCAGAAGGAACAGAAACTCACTCTAATTGGCTCTCTGAGCCCCGATCTCTTTGGCCAGCAGGTTGATAGGTTAATAGTAAGCGAATACTATCTTCTTTTCTAATGGATGGTTTTAACACTCTGACCTTGACAGCTAATTATTGCCAGCGAAATGTTCTGCCTATAGGGCAGCACTGAATTGCAGTTGTTGCCAATATAGAGATTGAAGAGAATTACCGCCAATTGCATGACTTCAAAGGGAAACTATTTAGCAAAGATAACATTTTCAGATTGTTGAGATTAAAACATCTCAAAGACTACATAAACAGTACACTTCCGAGACTTGTTTATTGTCATGGACAAACATTTGTGTGCTTATTTCTTTAAAGCCATCACATTAAACATACAAATGGACTCAGTAAACGACAGTTGCACTCACGACAATGTCTTTAAAGTGAATAAATTAAGCCACAAATAATGTCACCGATTGGCTTTACGCTAGTAATCAAACACACACAACCCTTAGATATTCATGCATGTGTGAGGTCACGTTCTCCCACACACATGCAAGCACGTCACTTTATATTTCATCGTTACTGTGAGTTCCATGTGTTTGAGGAGACTGAATGTCTGAGCAACATCAGAAGCACTGAATGTGTTAGAAATGTCAGGATGCATGCGCTTCCTGTACATCTGTGCGTCACTTGTGCTGGTATCACATGTTTACAACAAAGAGATTCGGAATGATATTCAGAAAACAAAGAGATCCAATCTACACAGGTTAGAGTAAAAGGTTAGGATTCGATTTGGTTATATATACTATTTTGGCATTAGGATTGCAAAAAAGTATATGTAAGAGTATAGATGTCTTAAGAGTAATACAAAATAAATATAACACATTAATATGGCCATTTTACAATAAAATTGGTATCAGAATTAGCTGAAGAAACAAACAGCAGCTGAATTCTTCCTAGAAAAGTAGTAAATCAAATAAAAAATATTTTAATTAGGGCTGTTAAATAATTAATTTATTTATAGATTGATTTAGTTACATTGAATTGTGATTAATTATTCAAAGAAATTACAATTGATTACATATTTTGCTTGATTAAACATTAAGATAATTCATTGGCATTATCTAGGCAGATGAATGTAATGAATTACTACCATTACTACACGATATGATGTATTTACCTATCAATTGTTTTAAATCTAAAAAATGCACTAAATGTTCCAGTTTCTGCTTCCAGTTTCATTTTTATTGCTCAGTGAATCACTGAATATGGCTTGCTCTATAATTCATTATGACTAATGGAATGTGATGCATAATTCATTTGATAACTGGAGTCTGCCAATACCTTTATTAAAGAAGCCTCAGCTAAAGTCAAAAGTCAGGTCCTTGTGCACCCAGCTTGAGCAAAAAATACAGGAGCTTGTGCAAAAAGTGCACCCAGAAATATTTTAAGTTGTGTTGGTCGATGTGGTAGTCGTTTGGACTCACTGACACCTAGTGGCCAGGAAGCGGCCTTACACTAATTATTTTAAACGTTTTAAAACTACTACTAATTTAATTTCATGATGTGACCTATTCTTCCCCAAGTTTCCAAATGCAAACATACTTACAATTATCGTTCATTACTTACGACATAGGCTACTTATACATTAACACATCTAGGGAAAAGCAATAAGTAGGGAATAACCAGAGAAACAATCACACTCGATTATAAATGTAACTATCTTTTTTGTTCTATGATAATGCAATTGTCTTTGGATTTTTTTCATCATACTGTCGCTGTAAAGTCACACTGCACTCTTGTGTATCGCAGTCAAAAAACACCTCGGATCTGATTATCAAGCATGAAATAAAATTAAATTTTACTACTGGAACACAATTAGAATAGAGATTATAATATTTTGCACTTCAGCATGTTTAACCTAGTGTGATGGGGAAAAACGCTTTGTAAACTCTACAAAATCTACAAAAAACTCTATTAAATTTCCAATGTGTGTGTGTGTGTGTGTGTGTGTGTGTGTGTGTGTGTGTGTGACCAAATGTTCCCACAAGGACAGTAAAACCTGAATTTTTTGACATTGTGGGGACCGGCCTACAGTCCCTACGAGGGAAAAAAATATTAAAAATTGTAAATTATGTTTATATGAAAGTGTAACAATGCATACAGGTTTTCTGTAAGGGGTAGGTTTAGGGTTAGGGAATAGAAAATATTGTTTGGTCAGTATTAAGGTAACAGAAGTCTATGGAAAGTCCCCACAATTCACAGTGTGTGTGTGTGTGTCTGTGTGTGTTATATTATTAGCATTCTGCATTCTGAGGGCTGTGAATGGAATGTGACTATACAGTCTCCAAATAAAACCAGTGTCACTCTGGACAGATGGTGATTAAATGTGTTTATCTTTTATCCAGTTCAAGGTTATGAGAAAACAAGCACATGAACCAAGACAAAATCTCAGTCTCTGTTGGATGTATGTTTCAGACATCTTCTCTATTCATTAAAATCTATTCAATTTGAATTCACAGTGTTGCTATTATGAATATGCTCCATAAAATATCCGCATCAAATATGTAAATATCCATATGCCTGTCTATGTCAAGTTTACCTTTCAGATGAATCTCCTTTACTGGGATTCTGCTTCGTCTGGCAACACAATTTTAAACAGAATGAATAGTTAATTTAACCATTAATTAAGTAAACTAATATAATGGTTAATTTACTATTGTAGTTAATGGGGCCATTTTAGCCTGTGTGTGTCTGTTTTCTTAATCAGAGGTCTAGAGTATATATATAACTTGAATTTTTGAAATATTTACACCCTGCAAGAAGAGCCAGGTTATACAGCTAGAAACCATGTAAAATTATATTTGCTGAGACAAAGGGTGAATCTCGGTAAATTGAGCCACATTTGACAGTCATCTCAATGTCTAAAAGCAGCCCAAATGACCTGAGTTCACCCACCAGATGCAAAACCCCAACCTCTCAGCATTTCAGCAACCTGTTCAAAGTCATGAATTTTGTAAATATTCAGTCTGTACACATGGTTACAGTCAGAAATTAAGCAATATTTAAAAAAAAAAGCTAGGTGACTGGAATAGCACAGAAGTTAGATTCTGATCTACCCTATTTCCCCTATTCACAATGTCTTTTCCTGCCCAGTACTGATTTTTCCATACATAAACCGGAAATGGCCACTGAGTGTAGGCTATGTGTGTGCGTGTCTGTTATCTTAATCAGATAGGAGGTCTGAAGTCTGAGGTCTGAGGTCTGGAGGTCTGGTCTCAAAAGAATAAGCAAATATGCACTCCTGTTTTTCTAGGACATTCTGGTATTCTGTATTCATGGAGCAGCACAAACAAAAACATAAATTCATTAAAATACATTTTTGATCAGATTTAAACACAACACATTTACATGCGCCCAAATAATCAGTTTGTAATCGGATTGACGGCTCAGTCGGATTGAAAAACATTCATATGAACACCTTAATCGATCCGGAATGCAATTTCGATTGGATTGAAGGGGGTGGTTTATTCCTCTTCTAATACGATTGAGCGTGCATGTAAACACTCGATCGGATTGAACCACGAAACTGAAAGAACTGCGCATGTGCAATGACACAGAAATAACGTAATAACGTATGACGCACAGAACAAGCGGCTCTTGCTTTTGAATAAAGTGTTGTATAAATGCGTGTCCTGTCATTATAAAACTCTCCTTTCACTCGGCAACTGTGAAGTGGAGCAGGACAACCTTGTTTTGAATATTCATCCACAGGCAACCCTTTTTTGGCGCTGGGTGGGTTTTTTTTTTTTTTTTTGCGTGATAAATATGAGCAGCACAACACAGCGGTTTATATGTATATTTATCCATAAATGAGTAGATATTAATTCTTCTGTTAAAAACAAATAAAGAAACCGTGTAGGAGAGTGGTTATTATGTGCAAACAGTGAGAAACTTGATATTATCTATATGTCACTTTCACTTTCACTATTTGAGAAGTGTGCGCATGTCAAAAAAAAAAAAAAAAAAAAACCTATTCCGATTTGAAGCTTGTGACATATAAATGCGCACATCAACCCGATCACTTTATTTAGCCTTCATGTAAACTACAATCAGATTCATCAATCGTAATGAATTCAGTCCTATTGAACCAAAAAGTGTGCATGTAAACGTAGCCACTTAACTAAAAACAGAATGGCAGAACAGGTCAGGAAATTATGTAATGAATTAAGAAACAACATTCCATCTACAGTGGGGTAAATATTTGATCCCTGCTGCTTTTGTAAGTTTGCCCACTTACAAAGAAATGAAGGGTCTGTAATTTTTATGGTAGGTTTATTTTAATGGATAGAGACAGAATATCAAACAAACAAACAAACAAAAAAACACATTATAAAAAGGTTAGAAATTGATTTGCATTTCAGTGAGTGAAATAAGTATTTGTTCCCCTACCAACCAGCAATAATTCTGTCTTCCACAGATTGGTTATGTGCCCATGTGGAACACAGATTAGTCCTGCCACTTTAAGAAGTCACTCCTAATGTCAGCTCATTAGGTGTATAAGACACCTGTCCACACAATCTGTATCTTCCATTCTAACCTCTCCCACAACCATGGGCAAGACCAAAGATCTGTCAAAGGATGTCAGAGACAAAATTGTAGGTCTGCACAAGGCTTGAATGGGCTACAAGGCCATCAGCAAGAAGCTTGGTGAGAAGGACACAACTGTTGGTGCGATTATTCAGAAATGGAAGAAATACAAAACAACCATCAATCAGCCTCGGTCTGGAACTCTGTGCAAGATCTTGTCTCATAGGGTAGGGTAAGGGATCAGCCCCGAACTACACGGGAGGAGCTTGTTAAAAGGATCATATGATGTTGCTAAAAAGAACATTATTTTGTGTATTTGGTGTAATTAAATGTGTTTATGTGGTTTAAGGTTCAAAAAACACTATTTTCCACATACTGTACATTATTGTTTCTCTATGCCCCGCCTTTCTGAAACGTGTCATTTTTTACAAAGCTTATCATTCTGAAAAGAGAGGTGTGCTCTGATTGGCCAACTATCCAGTGCTTTGTGATTGGCTGAATGCCTCAAGCGTCTGACAGAAATGTTACACCCCTTGTCATACTTTGATGCGTGTCCTGGTCAGAACACTGGTGCACCCAGTGGGGACATAATTACGGATTATAATGATTTATACTGTGTTTTTACGTGTTGTGTTGCATTGCACCGCGTAAACATAAAACCATATCTGCATTTGTGATCAGAGAAACGACAAACAGCAAGCTCTACTCTACACCAGTGGTTCTCAATTCCAGTCCTTGCGCCCCCCAGCTGTGCATATTTTGCACCTCTCTATTAACACACCTGATTCAGATAACCAGCTTGTTAGAAGTGAGCTCCGTGCATGAACTGTATTCCCATTGACATGGTCCCTACACAGTGTTCATTGCTCCCTACTCCCTGAACAGGGGAAATCTGTTGGAGTTTACCTCACTTTGGAACATTCATTCACGGATTTGCGCTGCGCAACGTCTTCACACACGGACAAAGAGAGACGTACAAACCTCTGTAAATAAATACAATATAAATTCATGTCTCGCACACTTTATTGCTCTTTTAATGGAAAATATATGTTTGCTTCGAACTGGAATCATGGCAGAATATCCTGTGATGTCCACTTCGCAGGGCATTTAAGTTTGAATAGAACAAACGTCTGAAGCGATAAGAGAGACATACAAAATGTGCATATGTAAACGTACTTACAGACTGTGAGTCAGAACAGTTGGCACTGTAGACTTCTCACCCAGGATCAGGAAACAGTCCTCCATAAAATGTGGTCCACACTAAATATTTGGGTTGAACTGTTCTGGAACAGTGTTGTAAATACAACTTAACCACTGATTTCTAGTTGCGTCCTCTTTTGGAAGGCCAAACAAAGCAGTTTCACTTTCACAACGAAACAGCGTCTCCACAACATGGCGCTGGCGGCAACAGCGAGAATCAAAGTTACACATTCTTTCTTTGCATGAATATTTGGGCGGCGTTATGCAAATCTTCCCACATAGTGACGTAGACATGTGCGGGCGTGTGGTAGAACAAGCTGTTTTAGGGGGGTGTGGTTGACTCTTAATTTTTATAAAGAATATCTCTTTGGGTTTGAGACTTTAGTCTTTGCAACTTTACAGATCTTCTTTATGCACCAAGAGCTTGTTACACTCCAAAGAGAAAGGAAAACTTGAAATCGCATCACATAACCCCTTTAATGATCTTAAGGCAGTTGGGACCACAGTCACCAAGCAAAACATTGGTAACTCACTACACTGCAATGGACAAATCCTGCAGTGCCTGCAAGGTCCCCCTGCCCAAGAAGGCATATGTACAGGCCTGTTTAAAGTTTGCCAAAAAACATATGATGATTCAGAGAAGGCTTGGGAAAAAGTTGTCAGATAAGACAAAAATTGAGTTCTTAGGCATTAACTCAACTCACCATGTTTGGAGGGAGAGAAATACTGAAAATAACCCCAGGAACACCATCCCTACAGTCAAGCACGGAGGTGGAAACATTATGCTTAGGGGCTGCTTTTTTGCTAAGGGTATAGGACAACTTCACTGCAATGAGGGGCAAATGAATGGGGCCATGTACTGTAAAATCTAAAAGAACCTCCTTCCCTCAGCCAAAACACTGAAAATGGGTCATGGATGGGTCTTCCAGCATGACAATGACCCGAAATATACAGACAAGGCAACAAAGGAGTGGCTCAAGAAGAAGCACGTTAAGGTCATGGAGTGGCCGAGCCAGTCTTCAGACCTCAATCCTATAGAAAATCTGTGGAGGGAGCTGAAACTTTGAGTTGCCAAACGACAGCCAAGAAACCTTAAGGATTTAGAGAGGATCTGTAAAGAGAAGTGGACCAAAATCCCTCCTGAGATGTGTGCAAACCTGGTGACCAACTACAAAAAATGTCTTACCTCTGTGATTGGCAACTAGGGTTTCTGCACCAAGTACTATGTCATGTTTTGCTTGGGGATCAAATACTTATTTCACTCACTGAAATCCAAATCAATTTCTAACCTTTATATAAGGTTTTTTTTTTTTTTTTTTTTTGGTATTCTGTCTCTTTATGCTAAAATAAACCTAAAATAAAAATTACAGACACTTAATTTCTTTGTAAGTGGGCAAACTTACAAAATCAGCAGGGGATCAAATAAGTATTTCTCCCACTCTATCTATCTATCTATCTATCTATCTATCTGCTTCGCATATTAACCACACAGACGTAGGCTAGCTGTGGGACAGTCAGACACAACGTCTGGGTTTTAAGGACTCTGATGTCATCACATTGTAACGCACATCCTCGCTCGCGCCACACCTCACGACCCACGAGCAGTGCAGAAAGAGCAGTTACAGTTCACACAGCGACTCAATACTTGACGCACCAGTTTGATCCTCAAAACAACCGCTTCTTTCTTCAGTTAGAAGAGTTTGTTTTTCTTTCGACCTAAAATTCAACTTCGAACGTTTTGTTTTAGAAACAAGGAACAGAAACAGACCTTGTTATGGAAATCAAAACGATCCTGTTTTTAATTCTGAATGCCCACACGTGCACTGCCATCTTTAACGGTAAGTTCATTCATTCGTGAAGAAACTAAGATTGATTTTCAAAAGCGATGTGGCTACTGGTATTTTTCCATGATGCGCTTAACTCAGAATGACTGAAGGAAGGAGCTGAAGAAAAAACTATTTATCTTTTTATTATTGTTAGGCTACATGATTATTACGCTCTCTCTCTTTCTCTAAATAAATACAAATAATATATAAAGAAAAGAGTCATTCTCTTCAACAATGCAGCATTTAATTATTAAACGTGTGATAAAAATAGCAATAGCCTAGGCTACTGTAAAAGTATTATTTCTGTTTGAAATAAATGTTTTTAATTTTTATCCATCGATTATCGATCCTGTGTTTTCCTAGATATGGAAACCACTCAGACAGATTACCACTCTATCACAAGTCTAATTTTAGATAGATAGATAGATAGACAGATACATTCATACATACATAGCCTATATAAATATATAAAGTCCCTGCTATACTTCAGAATATTAATAAAACTAAGAAAATTATTAAGAAAAAAAAAATAACATGAAAAATAACCAGCAAAGTTAGCTAGAAACAGCTACAGGTACCAACAAGCATTCGCAGGGAAAACAATATATTGCCGAAGGCTCTGATAGAGAGGAAATGTCCCTGTGTTTGTTTTGGCTCGAAGTAGTATTAGTACTTCGATTTAGCTGTCAGATATGATTGTTTTTCTGTTTGTCTAGCAGTGTTAGAATTTACTGGTATTTCTTTCGTATGTTTGATTACAGTTAGTGCTGAAGACAGTTTAGCTGAAAATTCGCCAACTGTTCAGCTGATTAATCCAGAAGATCATCACGAGGAAGCCAGAAAAGGTATAGTTTACAGAGATCATCTAAATACTGTCTTACACTGGATGTGAAGTAATGACCAGAGTATGAAGAAATGCCCTCCCACCCCGACAAATAATTTATAAATTTATATTTAAACATTACATTTATGAATATCACCATCACCACTACATAGACCCAAAAATATACAAAAAAAATATATAAATTGGTTATATTACTATGTACATTAGGGCATTTTGTATTACATTTTCTATTATTTAGTTAATGTTTATTGCATTATTTTTGTGTCATGTATGTTGTGACCCTGATGGTGTGGTCTTTGATGGTTTTACCTTCTGTATGGTGTTTATCAGTACATTTTATGGTTAAAAATCAGGTTTTGGTACATAATAACAGGATAGCACTTAATGAAATATCCAGTTTTAAGTTGTAAAATACACAGGCACCAATATGCTGCTTCTAAAGCTCCTACTGTAAAGAAAATGGTCCAATGTTTTGTCTTTGGCTAAGAGTAACTTAAGGACTTATCAAGGCAAATGTGTCGCATTCGCCTTTCCTTATCTGGCAGTGTTATGAGAAATATCCCTGATGGATTAGTGTTTGGTTACAGCCCCCAGTGGACGCAGTTTTGCTGTTCTGTATGACTATGAAGCCCAGACAGAAGAACCAATTGACTACAGTACGGATGAGACATTGTCCAACTCTTCAGTGCCAAATAAAACTCGTAAAGGTACGTACAATATCCAGCGAACATACTGCTAACAGTAATTATACAACAAATGAAATGGCCTTGTGTTTGAGGCTTTAGGTAGGCCCGTTCACACCAAGAACAATAATAATAAGAGTTAAAACTCATTCTAATTCTATGAGAATAAAATTCACACTATCCCAATAACTGCACAGAGGAAGGATATCAATACTTTCAGAATGATTTCTTCCAGCTGGTATTCAGTCATGGCCAAAAATATTGGCACCCTTGGTAAATATGATCAAAGAAGGCTGTGAAAATAAATCTGCATTGTTAATCCTTTTGATCTTTTAACAAAATCACAAAAATCTAACCTTTCATTGGATAATAAGAATTTAAAATGGGGATAAATATCATTATGAAATAAATGTTTTTCTCAAATACAAGTTGGACACAATTATTGGCATCCCTAGAAATTCTTATGAATAAAATATCTCTGAAGTATATATTCCCATTCATATTCACAATTTTAAGCACTCCAGGGTGATTATGAATATGAAATTATCCAGCCATGGCTTCCTGTTTCACAGAAATATAAATAGGAAGGAAAACAAAGCCCAAATCCCCTTAATCATCCATCACAATGAGAAAAACCAAAGAATATATTTCTGATGTGCAGCAAAAGCATATCTGCATATAATAAAATTATTAAGCTTCACAAATTAGTGAAGTGTCTTTAAGAAAAGAGCTAAATCAGTGAAAATTCCCATTTCCACCATCAGGGCTATGATTAAGAATTTCCAATCAACAGAAAATGTTACGAAACTGCCTGGAAGAGGATGTGTGTCTATATCGTCCTAATGCACAGTGAAAAGGGAGTTTGAGTGGCTAAAGACTCTACAAGGACCACAGCTGGAGAATTGCAGAAAATAGTCTCGGGGTCAGAAAACCTAATAAACAAACAAAAAAAATTGTCAAACAGCACCTACATCACCACATGTTGTTTGGGAGGGTTTCAAGAAAAATTCTCCTCGCTCATCCAAAAACAAACTCCAGCATATTTATTTTACAGCATAGTTATCAGACACGACTGGAACTTCAAATGGGACTGGCTTCTATTGTCAGATGAATCTAAAAAATTAGCTTTTTAGCAGCAAACACTTAAGATGGGTTTGGTGAACACAGAGATAAAAAGTACCCCATGTGTACAATGAAATATACTGCTGTATTTTTGATGTTGTGGGCCTATATTTCTGCTGGAGGTCCTGGACATCTTGTTTAGATACATGGCATCATGGATTCTAGCAAATACCAACAGATAAAAAAATCAATAAGTGACAATGGGCCACGTTTGGATCTTCCAACTGGATAATAATCCAAACACAAACCTCAAAAACAACACAAAAATGGGTTACTGAGCACAAAAGCTTCTGCTATGGCCATTCCAGTCCTCTGACCTGAACCCTATTGAAAATGAGTGTGGTGAACTGAAGAGAAGAAGCACCAACATGGAGCTGGGAATCTGGAGAATCTGGAAGGGTCTGGAGAGATTCTGGATGAAGGAATGGTCTCTGATCTCTTGCCAGGTGTTCTCTAACCCCATCAGGCATTATAGGAGAAGAATTAGAGCTGTTAAACTGGCAATAAAGGTTTCAAAAAGTATTGAATAAAAGGGTGCCGTTAATTGTGGCCAATGTTCATTAGAGAAAAACATTTATTTCATAATGATATTTCCCCCCATTTTAAATTCTTATTATTCAATGAAAGGTTCGATTTTTGAGAATTTTTTAAATAAAAGATCAAAAGGATTAACAATGCAGATTAATTTTCACAGCCTTCTTTGATCATATTTACCAAGGGTGCCGATTGGCCATGACTGTATCGAATATTGATAGCCAGTTAAGAGTCCTGTTTTAATGAGCTTGAGCATTAAAATGATGCTTGAATTTATAAAAAAAAAGTCTGTTGGTGTAAATGATAGTTATCATTCTTGGTGTGAATGTCTTAAGCATCTTTATCAAGGCCTCTCAGTCATATGTCTAGAGTTGTTATGAGAGGTGTCATTGATGCTGTTGTGTTTTGTATGTTGGGTTACAGAGTTACGCCAACAAGTGTCCCGATCTAATAAAGGAGCACGTCCATGTAACATCACTGATCGGAATGCAGCAAGATGCAACTGGACTAGCCCAATACTCAAGACCTCAGACGAGGCTGTTGACTTCCTTAAAAGCCCACTGGTCACACGCATGATGCCCTCATTCTACATCTTCATCATCCTCATTAGTTTGCCCCTGAACACTTTGGCCTTGGTAGCGTTCACCTGTAGGATTCGAGCGAAGAAACCAGCTGTGATCTACATGTCTCACCTGGCGTGTGTGGACCTGCTCTTCACCCTGCTGCTGCCTCTGAAGATCCACTACCAGCTGAACGCTTCAGATTGGGTGTTCGGTGAGGCGGCGTGTCGTGTGGTCAGTGCAGCTTACTACTGCTACATGTACTGCTCCATACTGCTGATGATGTACATGAGTGTGGACAGGCTGCTGGCCGTGGTGTTTCCCGTCGCCTCTTTGACCTGGAGGAGCTCAAGGAAAGCCACATGTGTATGCACATTAGCCTGGCTGCTGGCGCTCGCTGGTACGGTGCCACTTCTCTCAATGAGACAAACATTCAAGATTAAGGATGTGGGTATCACTTGCCATGATGCATTGATCCACAATGACCCTACAGATCAGCAGTACATGTACCAGTTCTTCATCCTCTCCTGTGTCTACTACTTTGTGCCACTTATTGTCACCTTAGTGAGCTACTCCACCATCATATATGTGCTCCGTACCAAGTCTACTCAATTTGCGAAATCATCATCACACTCAGACAACCGTAGGAGAGCTGTGATTATGGCTGTCGTTGTGCTGATGGTGTTTGTTGTGTGCTTCGCACCAACCAATGGCATCCTGTTGTACCACTGTTTCCTTTTAGTTTCTGGATACAACAGCGGTGAGGGAGATTCATCATATGCAGCTTACCTGTTGGCTGTGTGTTTGGGGAGTGCAAGTGTTTTTCTGGACCCTCTTCTGTACTATTACGGCTCGTCTCAATGCAGACAGAAGATCAGCTCTGTATTTTGGTGGAGACAGGGAAAAACTACCTTATCAAATTCAAACAGTCAGACAAAATCCTCTTATGTGAGTCGTGAGTACAGACAGGCACACATTAAGATCTGAATTGTTTCGAAAAAGAGCTGATGAAATTTGCTGATGTACTCTTATATTGTTCCACTGACAGAAGATTTAATTCAAAGTTATCTCTTTCTGGCCACAAATTCTGATTCATGCTAAAGAAGGATGAATATCCCTTCCAGACTATTACTTTTAAAAATACAGCATGCTACTAGGTTAAATTGACCCAACCACAGGGCTCACAAATTTTCAAAACCCCTGGTAGCCCTTCGGGCAGGTACTCTTGAGATTTTGATAGCCCGAAAATTTATTTAACTAGCCCAAAAAAAAAAAAAAAAAAATAGAAAATCAGATAGGAGTTTAAATGTCAATCAAAAATATTTTTAATACACAAAAATTAACAAATATGAAGGAAGAAATTTTATTTCACTATTTACAGGGTATCTGCAGAATTTTTAAAAATAAATTTAAGGGAATTTATAACCCATTTTAAGAGCCACACAAGTAAAATGAACACCTTATGAGTGGGGTTGGACAATTTCTATGGCAACATACAGTATTCAGCCATAAAATCTCATGATTTACAGTTCAGATACAGGTTTTCACAAAAACAAAAATCTTATACAACAGCATTTCAGCCTTTAGACCATTTTTATGAAAAGGGGTAAATCAAGCATATAAATTATTGTCAATTTAAAACGTATAAATATTATTGTCTTAATTGTTTAGATTTTTAGAAGGCACATTAACTTCTTTCTCATTTACAACTACTTTGTGTTTGCTGCGTGAAAAAATGAGTTGATATTTGCATTGATCTGACCATAAACAACAAGAAAGGCTTGTCGGAAATGAAAATGTATTCTCTGCTACGAGGTGGCGCTTTAGGAGCGCTGAAATATTGCGGTTTCCCCGGTAGTGTCTGTACACTAAGCAGCTCCGCGCTCATAAATGCTGCTTTATCAGGAATTATAGGTGAAATGAAATAAAAATGCCAACGACACGTTTCTGAGGACAGTCGGTTCCCTTCAGTTAGGCTACATTCAAATAAAGACATCCGTGCAGCGTTTTGACTTGGGTGCAGCTCATATTTATTCAATGACATCATTGCCTTTTAAAGTTTAATCCAGCCGTATCGCGACTCTTGTCTTTCCGTCCCTTAACTGTAAGAATTATAAATTAAGACATTTCTTATACCATTTAACGTATTTAAAACTTTGTATGGCCTTAATTTTGATACTACTCACTTTACGAGTTTTTTGAAGGACCCGCGGGAGATCTGTATTTAAGATAGCCCGTCCGGCCGAGTGGTGATACCCCTTACCAAAAAGTAGTATACTTCAAGTTTATTTTATTAAGTATACTTAAGTATAGTTCAAGTATATTTAGACTTTTTGTAAGTATAAGTCAAGTATACTTAAATGTCATTTTAAGTATATTTCTGAGAAGTACATAAAGCCCATTTCTGAGAAGTTCATAAAAAGTAAACTAAAAGCATACTTTCCTATTTTTTGTTTAAAAGAAGTATACTAATAGCACACTTGAATAAACTTCTTTTTCGTAAGGGACATTTTGGTAGCCCTGATAGCCCCGGGACGTCGGGCTAGCGATTTTGTGAGCCCTGAACCTATTCACTGCTCAAGAGACTCCATTTCCTGTTTGTGTTCAGATCACATTTCTAGAGAATGTCATGAGATTTCAGGTTGAAAAATTCAGTTAAGTGCCAGTAAATCTTTCTAAAACAGTACAGAATATTGTATAGAAGAAACTTGCTATTTTTGAAACATTTACTTGATAAAATTTCATTCGATTTTGATTGCAAGACAATTACAAAATTACACAAATATTTGTACAAAACAGATGATAAAACAGATCATGTTGTTATCTTTATATTTTGATATATTAATTAGCACAATCAGCATTTTCAAAAAATTAAGCACCAACTTTCAGTTAGTATTTGTTTAGAAATATTTCAAAAAACAATTCAGGCTGTATTTTGTGACCTATTTGTGAAAAGAGCCAGCAGTTAAAATACAACAAATATAAAAAGCAGTCAATCCTGTCTGGGTGAGGCAAAAACATGATATTGACTTTTTTGTAATTCTGAAGGCAAAAAGTTAAACTGTGATCACTATAATTCATTATATAGACACATTATCTGTATATATAATCAGACTTTTTCCATCTCTGTCTTTTGCTTTACAGGTTCACGCCACTATATTAAATTGAATGCTTGAATGTGTAGCTTGAATGTGTAAATATCTCTACATATAAAATGATGTGATACATACACTGTACATGTGCACATGGATGACATACTGTATGTAAATAATTTGTGCACATTTTCTTAGATTAATATATTTTAATAACTGAACTGAACTTGTATATTTGCTTGTTGTCAAACAAGCCTATTCTCTCAAACTTTTAAGTTCTGGTCTCAAAACTGTAATGCAGTTTTGATGGGAGTAAAAAGTGTAACAACTCGCCATGGTCTTCGCTATATCATATTGTATCACTGAAGTACCTACTGTATATCTTACTTTTCTCAGGTCCCAGTGACAAAACTGAAATGCTAAAATCTTGTCTTACAGCAGAGATAAGTTTGCCTAGTCATGTTTTTCTGTTGCACTATATTTATCTGATATACAGATAAGCATAACTTCCTCATTCCACAAATAACTATTCTCAGATCTGAACATCACGTATAAGCCACTCATTTCAAACATATTTAGTTAAGTTCCATGTATGATTGACTAGAAGAAATATATACCAAAATAATGTGCTGTTGTATGAGACCCTTTTATATTTGCTGCATTTGCTGACCAGACCAAAGCTTCAAATTTGAAATGTTTCTTCATTTTGTTCATCCATGAATACATTCCTTCTTAAATCAATTATGCTAAAATTATTTGCCAAGACAGTAGAAAATGTTGGCTTATATCATATGTCACGCAGTTACAATTTGTGATTAAAAACAATTATTATCTGAAGCATGTGTGAAGGATGTGTATTTCTTGTTTTTTATTACATTTGATTTATATATATATATATATATATATATATATATATATATATATATATATATATATATATATACAAAATCTGAGACAATCCAGTACAGATTTATACCCAAACGAAGGGCTGAGACTACAGAGTATTCCTAATGGATAAAAAACTCACATACACACACATGCACAAACACACGCATGATACACACACTCCCATAGAACACCATTATAATATGTTTCATGTTTCTGCTGGGATATGACTGTCATTTTTCCTTTGTTTTTTTTTGTTTTTTTTGACAACTCAGTTAAATTTGAGTGATGTTGTGGAGACCAATGAGTTTATATAATTTTTTAAAATATATTATACATTTATTTCATATTTATGAAATTGTATGAATATACATATGTTTAGGTTATAATCAGGGGTGCACATAAGTTTTTCAGCCTGGTTCTTTGGTTTATTATATTATATTATATTTTATATAAACTAAATAATAAAGTGTGATAATACTGTTTTATTTTAAAATAAAAGGGAGTGTTAAATACAAATACAATTACTTTATAGTAAATTTAAAAATTAAATGCTAATATTTTTATTATTATTATTATTTTACTGTAATTTGAACCTTAATTATTTTCAAACTTAAAATCAGTAAGCTTTTTTTTTGGCGTGTTGCCAGCAAGTAAGTAAACGCGCATTCTTACGGGTTTAGCGCTGCAGATTGTAGAGCTTCAGTGAATGAAATGTCACAGTTTTGCATTGTACTTTGAAAACATTAGCGGGTAGCCTAAATTTACATTTAGTCATTTAGCTAATAAAGATTTATACTTTCAGTTTGAATAGAAATCTTATACAGTACAGTTTGTCAATCTAAAATGGTAATTGTGCATTAACTGCTGTGAACTAATGCTGCCTTCCAGGTAAGTTTTTGAGCCCATAAGTTACAACTTCAAACCACGACTCACGACTTAGTAGCATTCCAGGCAAGTCACACCAAACTGCCTGAGTGCAAGGAATTGTGGTAGTTAGATATAAACAAACCAGCATGGTGGACCATACAGGGCTTATGCTCATTTACAATCATTTCTATCGCCAAAGGTGCTTACTCCTTGCTTATTTGAGAGAAATGGAGGAGGAAAAGAATAAAAGCTAAACAGAATAAAAATCACCAAAAAAATAATAGAAAAACCTACATAAGTATTTAGAAAAAATATATAAAAATGGATCAAAATAAGATTTCTGGTCCAAAAAAAAAAAAAAAAAAAAAAATACTGTCTTTTTTAGCCTTCGGGTCATTTTGACCCATGAGGGACACTTTTGTTATAGGTTCGGGAGGGGCGGATGAGGGTAAATTTGATGTCTTCTTGATGTGTAGCCTAACTGTGAGAAACTTAATTGTATCTATAATTTGAACATTTTGAACATTTTTGAATAAAATGCTGCTTATTTAAACCAACTCGTAGACTACACATGCAGGTGCATACTCCTGGTCGAGTGCACTCTGACCCCCATAAGTGACGGGAGGCCAGAGGACTCATAGGCTAGTGAGATGGCCTCAACCACCCACCTAATCATAGTCTGCTTGGTCGCCGGAGATCCTTTCTTTGGCGGCCCAAAGAAAACAAGCAGCTGATCTGCCTTACGCCACTGGGCAGCTCTGTGTGCGTAAGTGTCCAGTGCTCAAACTGGACAGAGCAGATTAAACCTTTCGTGGCCTACTTCCTGGAACTGAGGAGGACAGAATGCCTGAAGTATTATGGGCACTGGCAAAGAAGTGGACACCTTAGGGACATACCTGACCCTCTGGTAAAAGAATGCCCTAACCATGCCTGGAGAAAATGCCTGAAGATTCCCGATCCTTTAAGTGAGGAAATAGAGAGGAGAAAGATAGCCTTGAGCGTGAGAAACTTGACTGGAACTTTTTCTATGGGTTCAAAGGGAGCATTGCATTAGCCCTCCAGAACCACAGCCAGGTCCCATGAGGGCACCTTAGTGCGCTGTACTGGCCTCAGCCTCAGGGTGCCACGGAGAAAACGAGTGACAAGTGGGTGTCTTCCCAATGACTGACCACCCAGAAGGGTGTGGTAAGCAGCTAAGGTTTCCACGTATACCTTCAGGGTGGAGAATTGCTACTGCAGAAACTCCAGAACTGTACCATTTGGGCAGTTGACTGGGTCTTGCAGTTGCTGTCCACACCATGACATGAAAAGCTTCCACTTCAAGGCGTACTTTTTCCTAGTGGCGTGAGCTCTGGACTGGAGTATAGTCTCAACAACCTCAGTTGAGAGACCAGATGCTAGGAGATATGCCCTCTCAGGGACCATGCCCACAACTCCGGGCCGGGGTGAAGAATGGTGCCCCCCACCTGAGAGAGGTGGTCCCTCCTGATTGGAATCTCCAGCAGAGAGCCATTGAGGAGGTACACCAGGTCTGAGAACCATACTCAGGCCGGCCATAACAGGGCTACTAGCAGCAGACAGACCCCGTCCCGGCGTACTCTCTCCAGATCTCCCGGGAGCAGAACGATCAGGGGAAAAGCATACAGATGAAGCCTCAGCCATGTCTGCACCATGGCATCCAGCTTAAGTGTAGCTGGAAGCATGAGGAAGAACAAGAGCGGACACTGTGTCATTTCCTGTGATGCAAATAGATCCATTTCCGCCTGGCCAAACTCCTTCCAAAGGAGCTCCATCACCTCGGGGTGGAGTCTCCATCCCCCGGGGCTCAGCCCCTGCCTCGACAGGATGTTTGCCCCCAGATTGAGATACCCAGGGATGTATACTGCTCTTAGTGAGAGGAGCTTCCCCTGGGCCCACAGAAGGATCTGGCGTGCCAGCTTGTACAAGGGGTGCGAATGCAGACCCCCTTGACGACTGATGTAGGAGACCACCGATGTGTTGTCTGTGTGGACAAGCACATGATGTCCCCACAGGTCTGGAAGGAAGAGTCTCAGAGCTCGAAACACGGCCAGCATCTCCAGGCAGTTTATGTGCCATGTGAGATGATGGCCTTCCAACACACCCTGGGCAGAGCGGCCACTAATGACCGCCCCCCAGCCCATGAAAGAGGCATCTGTCGTTAGCGTTACACAACGACAGGGAACCCCTAACATCGGGTCTTGAGCTAGGTACTTAAGTAACATTTTCAATGCAGGACTTTTACTTGCATCAGAGTATTTTAGAGTGCTTTATACATTATTAGGTAAAGGATCTTAATACTTCATCCACAACAATATTTAATGAGGCTAACTTATAACGTTACTCTCATTGTGGTTAGTCTGCACAAGATCAACAAGCTTGTTTGCTTTGCGGCCGCTTTAAATACACGATAAGCATTCGATCTACGTCAGAGCGCTCACAAATCTTTCTGCAGCATTGAGAGGAGGGCGGCCAGAGCGATTTTTGACGCTCTCGACGCCGGCGGTGTGAACGCACAGTAACGGGCCTGGTGGGAAGCTTCGGGGCCTTCAGGGACAATGCTGAGGATGGGGAGAGAGCTTGCAAACGACTGCTCCACCATTGGCCAGGCGAGAGTGACGCACACACAGCAAGAGCACCTCGGAGTCATGACAGTCAGGTCCCTCGAGAGCTGACCATGCATGCTCCGCTCCTAAACAACAACACACAGTGTGTATCCCCCGCTGCCAGATATCGTGGGCAGGGAGGAACACACCGTCTGTAATGCCGTTCGCGCGCCATAGACTTAGACTTTGCTTTTGACATAATATGCTTGTGGGATGACAGACAACAGTAAATAGGACTGACACATACACAGAGTGCTACTGAAGAGCAGAAGCTAATTTGCGATCTGCTTTTATACTTCCTGGTTGCTCATGTCACCCCGCTCGTGACGTCTCTGCTCCATTGGACTGATTTTACACGTGTTTCAGAATGCGGTCATGCAGGGGCATTCCCAAAGCATTTCTCGACACAGCTTGAGTTCCTGAAGGGGAACTGTATTTGGTTCAGACATCAGCCCCATTGACTCATCTTAAACAGTACCTCATCACACTCCACAGTGCAGCTGCTTCTATCTGATTATAGATTTGGCAGTAAGAAAAATCTGGAGTTAGAAGCTGATCATCATGGGATTTAAAACAATCTTGATTTTAGTTCTTGATGTGTAACTGCGAGATTAAAACTTAACTGTACCTATAATTTGAATTTCAGGAAGTTTTATTTGTTTTTACAGTTCACAATGCTTGAATGTCAGGAAGTTCTATTTGTTTTTACAGTGCTTGAATGTCAGGAAGTTTTATTTGTTTTTACATTTCACAATGCTTGAATGTCAGGAAGTTTTATCTTATTAATTCCGAAATGGTGTATTAATTCCAAAGAACTAGGCGAATATTCAAGAAGATAAAAGATGTTGCATGTACCCATGTAAGGCAATAGGCTATTCGACAAACCACACAAGGCAATGAGTTCCTAAGCACTCTTTGCTGTATGATTTGCAGTGTCTGTCAAAACAATGAAGCAGTTTTGTACCCCTTTTTCAATGCAATATATATATATATATATATATATATATATATATATATATATATATATATATATATATATATATATATATATATATATATATATATATATATATATATTTCACTATATTTAAAAGTTGGGTGAAAAACACATACAACCAAGCATGTATTCTTTTATGAATGTCTTCATACAAATGTATATTCTTGTACAAATAATTTTTTTAAAGGGTCATAAAACCCCAGAACACATTTTTTGAGATGGTAACAGATATGTACTGGCTGCACATCACTGAAAAGACTAAAAGCACTTATAAATGTTATCAATAAGTGGAAATTGGTTATTTTTGCATTTTTCCGAGCAATTTAAATCTGTGCATTTTTTCATGAGAAAGAGGTTGTTCAATTCAATCACTGCACTGTAGTACATATAAATTATAACAGTTACAATATAACATGAATATTATTCATGAGAAAATATCGCTTCTGTCTTCCCTAATTGTTGTCATTCAGAGACATGGTTTGGTGTCAAATGTGCTTGTTTCTTTGGTGCGCCAACACAAAAGTGTTGTTTGCGTTTTCCTGCGACGCAGGACTGCAACTGCAACTTTGTGAATTGGGGACTAGTGGAATCTGGTTTTGCAGATCATCCTGTTTTAAAGAAAGAAGCTGTACCAATTCCTGTATCCACAGATTTGGTAAGTGTTTGCTTAAATATTCTTTATTTTTGCGTAGGCTATTCAGATGGTTATGTTAGATTTTATTGGAGCAGACATAGTCTATGTTAACAAGTTACTAAGTAGTTTTCAGTGCTCAGGTCTATGGTTATCGTATTGTAAAAATATATGTGTCTTATCATTTTTTTTAAACGGTTTGAATTTAAATACAATTGAAAAAAATAAATAAATAAAAAATGCACTCAAATGAAACAGCATAGAAACCATGTTAGCTGCAGTACCGTCATGTTGAACACGTTATGTTATATCTTGTGAATATGTTGTTTCTTCCCCTTCATGTGTGGTATCATTTTAAAGGTCTCTGTGCGATTGCTAAAAGGGTCTCAGTTTCACTGTAGTCACTTGGATTATGAGAAATATCAAAAGCTTTTGTAGAATTGTGTTCTGCTGAGGAAGGTGTGTGTTTCATTTTAGGGAATGCTTCCAAGCCTGGTGTGACCCTGGGGCCATGAGAACTTAACAAGCCAAAAGGTCTTTTTGTTTTTACAACTGATTTGAAGATTTCTTTGTTTCTGGTCTGAGTATATAAGAGAAGTGACAAAAACATTACAGGGGGAATCTGTAGTCAAAAAAAACCCATGCAGTGTGTGAGAGCCTCTGGAGCTCTGCACCAGAACTCTTGCTGCTGTGTGTCTCTCTGCTGTCAGGTAAGATTCAAAAATGTAATTGTGTTGTACACATTGTGCCCATAGAGCACACTGTATAATTGTTTGTGTTACTACATGTGCACATTGGCTAGTTAAGTTTATTCTCTAAAACACCTAAGTGCTTTGCTATGCATTTTATACCATGTGTCTTAAATTAGGATAACTGTTACATGTGTGACTATGTTAAATTTGTTTGTCTCCTGCGTAGATCACTCGGCCGTTCCCCATATGGCTACAGTGTCTATGTGCAGGAGCAGGGTTGCCACGCGGTTACAATGTGATTCACAATTGCACTATCCTTTCTAAATTGGCTTCTAATTGTTTCATTATGTAATTGGCATGATACAATTTTACATGACTGGTAATACAAATTTATATTTGATTTATTCTGAACTCTCCTGAAATCATTATTACTAGTAAACTGTGAGGAGGCTTTTGTTACCGCAGAATTACGGCCAGGATAGGTCAAACAAGGCTCAAGAATGATAGGAGCAGTAGGCATGTCATCGGAGACCTTCTGATTTCTGTCTATCACTGGTATTAGCAAGTTGTATGGGAAAGGACTAAGTGAACTACACTTTTTGTCATAAGCAAGCAGTAGCCGGCAGGCAATACAGGTATTAGTCTACCTACACCCTCTGGCTAACATCAGACTGGCAAGTTTGTGATCGTAAGATCCAGGTGAAGCTAGCGTGAGACTTAAAAGAGACACTAGGTCCCCAGTGAATGGATAATTGAAAGTATAGTGAGTCAATTGATACATAATCGATCTTTGTGATCCGTTTTTAATTAGAAACATTGCCTAAATTTAATGATCATGTGAAATTGGAGTCAGATTAAACATGGAGCTAGACTAAAATGGAAACTAAATCCTGATAAATTCAGAAGTGCAAGTAAAAGACCGAATATGCATTAAACCTTCAACCAGGCTGCTGGATTCCGCTTTTTGGGCTGGCGGGTGGATTCTTACAACTTTTCATCCAGAAGTGACTAACCACAGCATCTATGATGAGAGGCGAGTTATTGAGTATGTGTACTTTTTTATTTGCCTGCTGCTAATATCATTAGCGATAAACATCTGGCACAGACATCAATTCATTTTCATGTTTTTGTGTTTGCTGTATTTTAGCACAGTGATTGATACCCCACATTATACAATTAGGGAGTTTGTTGCTTATGAAGAAAACCTCATTGAGCTCTTCAGGATGTGCCCTGTCTGCACAAGGAGCTGTGTTGTACATGCTAGGACTGTGGGAACGCTTCTGTGCATGGACCAGGCTTGCACACACTGTGAGCATCAGAACACTTTGGACAAGTCAGCCATATATCACAAACATACCTGCAAGAAATATCCAGCTTTCTGCAGCTGTAGTTTTTAGTGAAGATCACTGTTTAATCTTTTTGGAACCCTTTTCAAAACGGAGGTGTAAAAAAAAACACTGCTGCAGCAGGGGGTTTCATGACACTTTAAAGGAGCTGAAGATCACTGTTTAATCACAATTAGTTATTTTTCCATAGGTTAAACAAAGCAATAATATTTAATTGATCTCCGGCCTTTTATTGATCCAAGATGGCAGTGCGGTCAGACGCAGTGGCTGCTCCAGGTCCTAAAAAATGTGTTTTAATGTCAGTTAGTCTTGTCTCCTCGTCCTCAAAACCAGAGGAAAAACAACAGAAACAATGGAAAACTGCACTGCAACATGTCAATGATCGGTAGCGTCTTCTGGAAATCAGTAGTGCTTGTAACTATCACCCATCACCAGTGACTACTAAAAAGCTAAGAGGCCTTTGTTTTCCTGCAGAAGCCTGACCCTGAGACTGCGGACACGCTTACTGCTGCTACCCGCACAAGGAGTTGCCGCAAACAGTGTGAGAGAAGATGAAAAGGTGGCAAGCGCGGAGGCATACGAGCTAGGCTAATGGCTAACCCCACAAGACCAGCTCTTCCAACAATCTTGCTGTCAAACGTACGCTCACTAGAAAAAACTGGACTTGCTTCTTAACCTTAAATACCTCTTTTGCGCAATATCATGCACAGTCATTATGTAAAGTACTTGTATAGTCTGTCTTAGGTTATGTGTATGTATAGTGAATTATTTATAGTATATGTATAGTTTGATTACTGCTTCAGATAGTTAGCTATGTAGGTCTAAAAAATTGTTCTTACGTCTAGTGTTGTATGTTTATATTCTTTATTTATGTAGCACCATGGTCCTGCGAGACACGACATTTTGTTTCACTGTATGTCCACACATGTAGCGGAATGACAATAAAGCTCAACTTGAACTTTCACTCAAAGAGATCTTTATTGCTTTGCATAAATAAATTATTCCAAACATTATGTTTGAGATGTGTCACTGCCTGTTGCTCTAACATGTTGAATCTTGTATCACTGTCATTATCATGCAAATTCTGGAATGACAGAAAATTAACTCTTAAAAGACATAAAATATTAGTTCTCTTTCGAACGGTCTCTTCCCGTTGCATAACACGCATTGGGGAAAACCGTAATTACGAAATATAATAATTTGTTTCATGATTTAGGCCTGCTAAAACTAGGGAACAAATGAATTAACAAACAAATGAATTTGTGGCAGCTAAGCCTAAACAAGAGAACGAATACTTAATTCGTGGCCATAATTTAGACTAAACGAAAAAAAAATATTCTTAATTTGTGGCCATAAGGTAGACCTAGCATAAAAGATAACTAGCCTATTCTAAATTTGTGGCCATGATTTTGTCTGCATGTCATGATCGAGGCTCTCTGTAGAACCGAAAATAACCTTAGCCTACCTGTTTATTCATTTATTATGCTATGTAACTAGCTCACCTTATGCTGCACCATGTTTGCGTAGCATATCCTCGTGCTTTCTGGCAATGTGCTACTTCAGATTCCAATAGCCTATGAATCTTTACTAACTTTAACAGTCTCCCCGCACTCCCTCTCATTTTCTACTCGCTGCTCATTCTTAACTTTGATTTTTACTTTACATTTATGTATAAGGCTGTAAAAAAAATAAATAAATTCTGAACTCCATAACCACTCTACTATTCTCGATCTCTACAGATTCTACATATTGAACAAGCAAATCACCAAAGGGCATTCTGGGTTGAGCGAGCGGCGCGGAGTGTATCGAGCGAGCGGAATCTTCAGAAAGGTACTCTGCACTCTTAAGGAAAAATTACCGCTCTGCTCACATGCTCTGGTTGGAGCACCAACTCTGGCTGAATTTGACTGAGATCAAGGACGCTGAGAAAATGGCCTTCCTCTACTCGACAGTCTCGCCGAAGGACTTGTTCAGCACCGCTGTGGACGGGTTCACGGAGCGTTTCACAGAAGATATCGCAAGCACTCCGCTTCCGTGACTGCTCCAGTGCAGCCTCAGCAGAAGTCCGAGCCCGGGCTTCAGCAGTGCCCCCGGATGGCGAAACACTTTCCCTTCCCAAAGGGTCAAGGTCCCTGCCCTCAAGTAATGCTGGACTCTGAGCCTCGTAAGCCATCCTGATTCAGCAGAGAGGAAGAGGAGGGGTTCAGTTCTCGCCTAGGCCAGAACTCCCCTGAAGACAGCTCACTTTCACACTCCATGCCTGAACTCCAATGGAGTTTTGCTTTCCGCGAGTCATGTCCTGCAGGTGCAGCATGTACCCGAATGTTTTACCGCTGAGACAGTGGACCTACTGTACATACTCAAAAGAGCAAATTTCCTCTTCACATTCTCTCACTCACGAATTCAGGCTTCCCACCCTCCCGCAGCTAGCCTTTATTAAAAAAAAATAGATACTCTCGCATTCCGGCTATCGGTGTGGACAGCAATACCGGACGTGTCGAGTTGGGTTCTCAACACAATACAACGAGGCTACTCGCTTCAGTTCTCTTGCAGGCTGCCTCACTTCATGGCCTTGTGTTTGAGGCTTTAGTTAGGCGCGTTCACACCAAGAACAATAACGATAAGAGTTAAAACTTCTAATTCTATGAGAATAAAATTCTCACTATACCAATAACTGCACAGAGGAAGGATATCAATACATTCAGAATGATTTCTTCCAGCTGATATATTGAATATTGACAGCCAGTTAGAGTCCTGCTTTAAAGGGGTCCTATTATGCTCTTTTACAAGATCTTGATTTTGTTTTGGGGGTGTACTAGAACAGGCTCTCATACACATTATTTTTCACATATTTTACATTATTACATCACCTCTCTCCCCAGTCTGGCAGGAGCCGCTGGAATAGTTCCTGTATCAAATGAAGTCCCTCTGTAACGTGGGAGGCATCGTGACAACAGAGCTGAGGATTCAAATGCAGCTTTTAATGACAAGAGTGGTCAAAACAGGCAGTCAAACACCAGCAAACATGTACAATCCAGGGCAAGACAAAAGAGTAATCCAATAAACAGTCCAAGGTCAAAAAACAAGGCAAGGCAAGGCAAGGCAAGGCAAGGCAAGGCAAGGCAAGTAAACACTGAGACGAGGAACAGGGTAGAGGCTAAACAATAATCAGCAAAGTGTGTGCGGATGTGTGCAACCTTTATAGTGTCCCTGATAGGAAACATGTGTGGTGCACTAATGAGTTCCTAGGCAGGGGTTTATGGGAAATGGAGTCCGGAGAGAACAAAGACAAAACCCCTTATTGTGACACCCACCTTCTGAAATATGAAATGCGCTGTGATTGGTTAGCTGGGCCAGTCTGTGCTGTGACTGGTTAGCTGGGCCAGTGTGTGTTGTGATTGATAGCACTCGGCACCTGGTCGGGAAATGTCATGCTCCTTACCATAGCTGCCTGATGTAAGCTTCAGTGTAAATATTGAGTCAAAATCAAATCAATGTGAGCATGATTTAAACCCAAATGATTGTAACCACTCTAAGCTCGTCTGTCTTGGGAAAGCTAGCATGCCTCTGATATAGTGATAACACTCGTTGCCTTCTCTAGTGCAGCTCAACCAGGTCTCGTCCCATTCGTCGATCTTTGTGATATCACAAATCCCGGAAAATATGTGTTGTAGTCCAAACGAGTCGTTCATTGTAGTTTTTGAAAAGTGATTTCTGTTAAATAAAATATCTCCTTTTGAATTGGACTTTGAGCTTTGTAACTTTGCAGATCTTCTTTATGCTCAAACAGCAACATTACAGACTAACTGAAGTTGAAAAAGTGAAAAAGCATAATAGCACCCCTTTAATGACAAAAATGATAAAGTAGCAGACAAAAATGATGCATGCATTTATAATAAACAGTCTGTTAGTGTGAATGATAGTTATCATTTTTGGTGTGAATGTCTTAAGCATCTTCATCAAGGCCTCTCAGTCTTATGTGTAGAGTTGTTATGAGAGGTGTCACTGATGCTGTTGTGTAGAGTTATGCCAACAAGCATCCCAATCTAATAAAGGAGCACATCCATGTACAGTAACATCACTGATCTTAATGCAGCAAGATGCAGCTAGACTACAATCCTGCTGCTGGCTGTGGTGTTTCCTGTCGCCTCTTTGACCTGGAGGAGCTCAAGGAAAGCCACATATATGAACATTAGCCTGGCCGCTGGAGCTCGCTTGGATGGTGCCACTTCTCTCAATGAGACAAACATTCAAGATTAAGGATGTGGGCATCACTTGCCATGATGCATTGATCTACAGTGACCCTACAGATCAGCAGAACATGTACCAGTTCTCCATCCATCCTGTGTCTACTTTGTAGCGATGGAGAGCTGTGATTATGGCTAACGTTGTGCTGATGGGTGTTTGTGGTGTGCTTCGCACCAACCAATTCCATACTGTTGTACCACTGTTTTCTTTTAGCTTCTGGATACAACAGCGGTGAGGGAGAGTCATCATAAGCAGCTTACCTGTGTGTTTGGGGAGCGAAGGTGTTTTTCTGGACCCTTTTCTGGACTATTACGGCTCGTCTCAATGCAGACAGAAGATCAGCTCTTTATTTTGGTGGAGATGGGGAAAAAGCACCTTATCAAATTCAAACAGTCAGACAAAATCCTCTTATGTGAGTCGTCAGGCACACATTAAGATATGAATTTTTTCGAAAAAGAGCTGATGAAATTCGCTGATGTACACTTATATTGTTCCACTGACAGAAGATTTAATTCAAAGTTATCTCTTTCTGGCCACAAATTCTGATTCATGCTAAAAAAGAATGAATATCCCTTCCAGACTATTACTTTTAAAAATCCAGCATGCTACTATGTCAGACTGACCCGACCTTTTCACTGCTCAAGAGACTCCATTTCCTGTTTGTGACTGAGCATGTGTAAGAAACACAATGTTACTGAAAGCATTTTAAATCGCCATGTTCAGATCACACTTTTAAGGAATGCAGTGAGATTCCAGGCTGAAAAATTGAGGGTTACGTGGCAGTAAATCTTTCTAAAACAGGACAGAATATTGTATAGAAGAAATTTGAAAAATGTTATTTTTGAAACATTTACTCGATACACTTTCATTCAATTTTGATTGCAAGACAATTACAAAATTACACAAATATTTGTACAAAACAGATAATAAAACAGACCATGGTGTTATCTTTATATTTTCTTAAATATTAATTATAATCAGCATTTTCAAAAAATTAAGCACCAGTAAATATTTCTTTAGAAAGATAAAAAAAAAAGAAACATTTCAGGCTCTATTTTGTGACCTAAATATATTTGTGAAAAGAGCCAGCAGTTAAAATACAACAAATATAAAAAGCAGTCAATCTAAGTGTGTGTGTGTAACAAAATCATGATATTGACTATTTTGTAATTCTGAAGGCAAAAAGTTAAGCTGCAGATACTGTAATTCATTATATAGACACATTATCTGTATATATAATCAGTCTTTTTCCATCTCTGTATTCAAGATAAAACCTCTTTTGCTTTACAGGTTCACTCCACTATATTAAATTGCCAGTTTTAACCAACAGCTTAAATGTGTAAATATCTCTGTATATGAAATATGATATGATATGTGCACATGGATAATATATGTAAATAATTTGTGCAAATTTTCTTAGATTATTATATTTTAATAACTGAACTGAACATATATATTTGCAAAATGGGGGCAAATCATTACTGATATAAATACAAATACAAACTACCAAATTACTAATTCAGCAGATCAAACAGTGACTGTAATGTGGATTGTAATACATCTATTAGTTAATGTAACAAGCTTCGGAAACTGTCGCCTCCACTCTCCAGAGCAAAGAGTATAGAAGACCAAGAGGCGAAACTCTGATGATTTTTTGGGTAACAGCCACTAGGTGACGCTTCTGTGGCGCGGCTGCCATTTTGGGTGGCGTTTACTAAGACATTTTGGAGCACTTCATGCTTCCTTCTGCTGACCAGCTTTTTGAAGATGCTGATTAAATTTTCCAGCAGGATTTGGCACCTGCCCACACTGCCAAAAGCACAAAAGTTGGTTAAATGACCATGGTGTTGGTGTGCTTGACTGGCCAGCAAACTCACCAGACCTGAGACCAGACCTTTCAAGAGGAAAATGACAAACAGAGACCAAAAAATGCAGATAAGCTGAAGGCCACTGTAAAAGAAACCTGGGCTTCCATACCACCTCAGCAGTGCCACAAACTGATCACCTTCATCTTATTTTATTTTTCTGATATGTAAATTAATCTGATTTCTGATATCTGGTGTGTCTTGTTCTTAACAGTGCATGATTTTCAGAAGACACAACCATCATCATTCATAATTTATCTCTTAATTATTTAATTTGATTAAGGCTGAATGCTCAAGTGATTCAACATTTTCACAATCTAAAAATCAAGAACTACACTGAGCGTCTCTGCCTGTCTGTCAGGCTTATTGAAATTTTACCATTTTAGGTTGTTCTAAAGTACATTTTAGTGAAATTCAGAGAAACTGACAGCTGATTGGTAATCAGTTAAAAACTGTCTTGTTTTTTTAATTACAGTTGAGCATACATGCCTCATTCAATGCCGTAAAAATATTCTAATAATTTTGAATGCCAAAACTTGTGTCGGATATGTCTTGCTGATGTTTATTTTAGTATTATTTATATATTATTATAGCATTTATTATTAGTTTGAAATTGATAGTATTTTTATATTTATCTTTATTTTTTTTATTTCAGTTTTACTTATTTTTTTCCAGTTCAGCTTACATTATTTATCTTATATTTTTATTTAATTTGATTTTATCACTTGATTCTGATTTGTTTTATTCTTGCTTCATTTCAGTATCAAAATGATTTTGAATAGTTTTAATGTTAGTTTTAGTTAACAATCACAACACTATTCTGTATATAATATAGATGGGTGATAGAAATCATTTAATAGATAGTTTATTCATTTTAATTCATATTAAGAGAGTCACAGCTATGGGTGGGTCGTTAGTATATGAAATCTGTTTATCATTGTTTGCAGTGAAGAAAGTATATTTCACAATAAAGCACTGTATTGTTAGTTGGTTCCTATCAGTGGTTTCATTTGAACATTTCCATTTGTTGTAGATCATATTTTACATAGCATCCCTTATGATTACCATTTTTATCTAATGAAACTTGAAATAAAATGGGCATGATTGAATATCCGTGTGTGTGTGTGAAGGTTGTGTGCATGTTTTTCTGCACATGTAAAGTGTATTTATGTAACATAAACGTCCTGAAGCTGAATTGAATTCCTTCAACATTACATTATCTCCATTAAAGCCTTTTTGCAAATGTGTCCTTCTCTTAATTATTGTCTGATGGAATCAGGATAGCTTACACTAATGATCTTGTGTATTGATTACAGATTCTGGCTGTGTTCTGCCTCCTCCATCTTACTACAGAAGCAGCATTAATCTGAAATTTTCATCAACACATAAGAGTAATATGCAACACAATCTCATGGCAAATTGGCAATAACACTGACAGTTATGTTTAGGGGTACATACTTACTTTTTTGTAATAATTGTATGTTTTTGTATTTTGATTCATATATTGAATAAATTCATTCAAAATCGCCTTTCATAAATAGTTACATTTTCAGGTTGGTAATATTCAGGCCGCAGTGACTTGGCTACACCAAACTTCACCATTCCTTAAGTCATTCAACATATGTAGCTGTTTATGAGTTAAAGCTGATTTTGTTATTGTCTGGTAGTAGTATGAGAACTTTACTCATGGTGTTTTATGTTGTTTACAGTTCCTGACTGCCTTTCACCTCCTCCAGGTGGGTTTTTAGGCTGTAATCAGACATCTCAAACATTGAATAATAGCAGAACTCCAGATGCAGCGGCATATAATCACAAAGCTGCACCAACCCCTTGTAGTTTATCAGATCAAAAGCAGAAAGGACATGTAACAGTTGTCAAGTCATAGACGTCTTTTGCAATATTTAGATGTTTTATTTCTCCATTTGTTAAAGTCACATCACATATTTTTCACTCTCTCTTTGACTCATAGAATTCAGCAGGTTGTTTTGTTAATGTCTGGAGTCTTTGATAACAGTTCACAACGTAATTCACATTTTTTTGTAATTTTGCTGAATACTGGAAAAGATAGCATATCAATTATATGTAAAATGAGGGAAGGCCAGATGATTTTCAAAGAAATGAGTCTTGATTTTTTCAGATTATTGTTTGAAATAGAGTCAATGTAAAGATTTCCTGATGCACAGAATAACATGATGCACAGAAGCTGTAATAAATTAATCCTGTTGGTATACTTTGCTCACTATGGATCAATTCTGACTGTTCTACTTCTTTTTAAAGAACTATTAGATAACTTTGATAAACTGTTAACTAACACAAAAGTAAACCTAGCTAGGTAGTTCTAGCTAGTTGTAACTTATGATCTATTTAATTTTGATGTTAATTTAATGTTTATTGCTTGTATTCATCAAAATCACACAGATTCATATTTGAAACTGCATTTAAACAGGAATGGTGAATATTCTAGACCTCCTGAGGGTGGTACTCAACTTTTTCTGAAAGACCTTGTCACAAGGCAAGATTGGGGACAGACAAGAGATTACTTGGACTTCATACACATGCACACATCATTATTTGATTATGCCTGCATTTACCATCTTTTAAATCATCATGGTGTTGTGTAATTGTTGTGCCTGTACCAAATGAGTATGAGAATTTGTTGTTTTTTTTTGTTGGCCAACATTTTGTTCAATCAGTTGTTCTTTTTAAATAATGTCACAATATAGCTTAATTTCAGTCAGATTTACCTTTTATTTTAGGTGGGAATCTCCCCCAAACATTTTGTTTGGCTGTAGGCCTTCCAGTCTCATGCTGTACCATCAAACAGACCACGTGGATTAAACTGGTTTTTATAGCATTAGCATGCCCTTATTGGACTGAACCATTGATAGTTTTGTCTGGGGAGAGGGGGAATAACAGCTGAACAATTCTTTACTTTTCTTTTTCTTTTTCATTTTTTTTATCTAGTGTTTAAGTATTCAAGGGTTTATGCAGATTGTTATTTCTGTGTATTTGTAATGTTTTATTATTTTATTTTCTCCTGTGTATAATGTGTTGTATGTATGTACCCTGTTTTGTTCATATGGTACAGTCTGATAGGGGAGCTAGCCCTTATAAATAAGGAGCTATAAAGTTTATCAGGCAGTCTTGTTTGTTGAAAATTAAAGGAGAGACCCTGTTGCAAACTGGAACAATGTATTTATTTGGTGTAGCCTTCCTTTGCACATTGTTGCAGTTTGTTATGTACAGTTTTTGTTTGTAGTCCAGTATGTGTCCATGGAATTTGTCCCCACCTCATGGTAATAACCCACCTTTTTGGGATTCACTGAACCTCTGACCAGCTTGATTGTAATTACTTCCTCTGACCACTGGGCCATCTCTAACACACCTACAGTACTTCCACTAAAGAGTTGAAAATTGTCTGTATCATATCCTGGCATAACCACACAGAAGAGACTGGGCACTCGGTGACTGATGCAGCACGGGTGTTAGTCCATCTAGAGATTCTGACGTTTGACAACTTTAAAGTTTAGAGTTAGATTTGATCGATGTTAATGGAAGTCAAAACTCTCTTGCTTAATAAAAAACATGCCTACAAATTAAAAAAATGCATAATTAATTCAAATTGCTATGACTTTCATGGCTTTTTAATTTGCTTGAATTCATATTATATATAACTTTTTAAATGTTTAACTCAATACAGCACCAATAAACTTAAGTTTTTACATTTATGCAAACAGATAAAAAATGCTGCATTTATACACTTAAAATAGACATGTTGCTAACAGTACTATTTACAGTAGATGGCCCTGTGTTAAACATGTTCTTCAAGTCTTCTTAGCAAATGTATCACCGATACCTTTATTTTTCTGTTAAAGCCATCAAAACTAAATGTTTTGTTTGTTTGGTTACAGATTGCTCTGAACCCAATTTCACTGTTATGACAGAGACCTATGACACAACAGAAAATGATTCATTTTTGGATAGGGTGTTGTATGGAGATTATTCTGGAGCATATTTCAGGAACTATTCTGAAACCTTATCCATAAACTATTCCATACCAAAGCCTCCAGGTAAAGTTTCCAGACCTCCAGAAAAAGCTTATAACATCATGTGTTGTGAGATCATTACTACAGTTCATAATCAAATATTCCAAAATGGAAGAGCTCATATGCAGATTGTACATAAGTGACTGGCCAGTGTTTGGGTGTTTAGAGGATTTTGGGTCTCTGTTTTAAACATTATAACGAATCATAGGTGAAGCAAACACTTCTAGAAGTCACACAGAAAACAGGTTCTGACAGAATGCTACCAGTATTTTTACTGTAAACTAAATATTTGTTGTAGTATGAATTGCTTAGTTTAGAAAGACCTTCAAATGTACTGCGCTTAAACCCAGGTTTCCTTTCAGGAACTTAAAGTAAACATCAGTTTGTGGCTGGGTGGGAATACACACAGCCTTTGCATTGTTTTCTTTGCTTTGATGCTTCATTCCCGAAGGGCTCTTTGACTCTCAGATCCAGTGCCCCCTCGCAGGGATCGGAAGCATGTTGAGGGCGTCTATGAGTCCCCTCAATCCACCCAGTATGAGGAGCTTGTAGAGGTGATAACTCTTAACCAAATTAAATCTTGAGTGGCTAGCCGAGAAGCAGGCTGAACCAACAAAGAGCAAATTAGATAAGCTGCTCCATCCATGCCGGGGCTGGCCATTTTTCCCCAATCTCCACACCGAGGCGTCGAGATCGTGGTCGAGACCATACTCCGCCCGCCTCTTTAGTCTGACCATCTGATCTGGATAGAGACCGGATCTGGTGGCTATGGTGACCTCGGAATAAGAAAGAAGAAACAGACTAATATTAGCATAGATGTCATTCTTCTAACGATCTAGCAAGTACATCGGGTGTTATGGGAAGTGTTCCCGGTTCCATTTGTCTTAATTAATGCAGCCTAACAATCCTTTAACGGATCTGAATTATGGAAATGTGTTAGCGTGTAATGTGTAAGCCAGGTTAAAGAGATGGGTCTTTAATCTAGATTTAAACTGACAGATTGTGTCTTCCTCCCGAACAATGTTAGGTAGGTTATTACAGAGTTTGGGCACTAAATAGGAAAAGGATCTGCAGCCCGCAGTTGATTTTGATATTCTAGGTATTATCGAATTGCCAGAGTTTTGAGAACACAGCGGACTGTAAGGTCTGTTTTGGGTTTTGTTTCTTGTTCATTGTTTTCATCTCTTTTATTTTGTAGTTTGTTTCATGCTGTTAGTGTCATGCTTCCCTTGCCCTCTTGTCCTCATGCTATTGGTTCCTCTTGTTCATTGTGTCATGTTCTGATTGGTTGTCTTGGTCATGTGTTTTATTTCCCATTGGTTTGTTCATGTCATGTGACCCTTATTGTCTGTTATAAGTAGCCATGTCATTGCCATTGTCTCTTGTCATGTGGGCATACAGGGAAATGAGAGAGTAGACAGACTGGCAAAAGAGGCAACAAAAAAAGGAAATATCGATGTCAAAATTAAATTATCAAAAAACAGAAGGGAAGAGTTTAGTGTGGAAAAAGATAATGGAAAAATGGCAGCAGCAGTGGGATAATGAAATCAAAGGGGAGACATCTGTACATGATACAAAAATAGGATAGGTATGGAAAGTAAGAAAGGGGGGAATAGGAAGGAACAAGTCATAATAAACAGACTGAGGATTGGACATTGCAAGTTAAAACAAAACTCTTCATATTATAGGAAAACACCCCAACAGGATTATGTGATGAATGTCAGGAGGAGGAAACAGTTAATCACATCTTTATATCATGTAAGAAATATTTCTAGAAAGGCTAGAGTTCAAGAATCAGCTACGGGAAATAGGTATATTAGAATATAATGTTAAAAATATAGTAACATATGGAAATAATGACCAAGGACGGAGATATATGTTTAATTTTCTAAGGAGAACTGGACTGGAAAGAAGAGTTTAAATAAAATAAAAAAAAATAAAAAATAAAAATTGAGTAAGCTTGAGTGAGACAACAGATGGCAGTAATGCAACACTATGGATGCCAACTGCCGTAAAAATCCAATGAATAACAACAACAATGTCTCTTGTCGTGTATTGATGTTGTAACCTGCTGTTGGTGAGTCTAGTCTGTTCATGCCATGTCAAGCCGGTTCTGGTCAAATCTGTTAATGTCTAGTCAAGTCGGTTCATCCCTCGTCAAGTCGTTGTTTATTGTTTGGATGTTTGGATCACTGTAAATAAAGCTGCACTTGGGTTCTCACTATGCTCGCCTTCAGTGGACTCATTACAGAATACACGACCCTACCATGAATGGCTCCTCTGTCTTCGTCAAGGTGACAGGCCTATAGAGGATTACGTGAGTGATTTTTGTGAACTGTTATCTGGTGGACTTCAATGATGCTCTTAAGAACGTTTTTCATTTTGGATTAACAAAGGAGCTATCATGTTTAATACCACCAGGTATTTAGGACCATGTGATATTTCAGTTTTTCTTTAAGAAATCTGCAAAAATGTCAACAATTCTGTGTTTTTCTGTCAACATGGGGTGCTGTGTGAACATTGAGGGAAAAAAAAATGAACTTAAATGATTTTAGCAAATGGCTGCAATATAACAGAGTGAAAAATTTAAGCGGGGTCTGAATACTTTCCGTACCCCCTGTACATACACACTGCGCAGGGACTTAAAAGTCTGGCAGTGTGGGCATTCTTGTTCCCAAAAAACATTCAATACAGCTCGAGTTCCTGAAGGTGAACGCCTCAAGGTTATGTATGAAACCCTAGTTCCCAGAGGGAACGAGATGTTGCATCTCCTGCAATACTTCCAGCATCCCTACTAGCACTTTCCTCATTCTACCAGAAGCTGCCACTCTTTCCACCGTACATGCTTTTATAGCTTCCTGGTCACAACGTCACCCCATCCTTGACATCTTGCCCATCTATTGGACTGATTACACACGTGATTCAGAGCATGGTCATGCTGAAGGTGCTCCCAAAGCGTTCAATGTAGCATCTTATTTCCTTGGGAGACTAGGGTTACATACGTAACCTTGAAGCGTTTTTACTTAGAGTTATGAAACTTTGGCCCAGAGCAGGACGTAACAGGGATTCTATGGTGTCAAAATAGTACGTTGTGAAACGATGCTGTGTTAAAATTTTATTTCTAGATAACTGGCAGTCACAGAAACACGCGTTTTATAAACAGAAGTGTCAGCATTTGAGGGGAAAATGGTAAATAGTGGTGGAAAACGCATCAAATCAAGTAAAGAGCGCTTCATTCTTACCTTTTAATGTTCAAAACATCTGTTCTGGAAAACTTTAGAGTATAATGCGCACTGCTAGAGCCATTATGTAAACCGATAGCGAGGTTCGTTCATCCAACGAATATGCAAATAACCTTTACCCAGGATTTAGGAATGTACACTGCAGTGTGAAACTCGAAGCAAGGTACCCAGTATTCCGTTTACCCGGGGTTTAGAATGATTAAA
The DNA here is from genome assembly GCF_018340385.1 of Cyprinus carpio. Lineage (NCBI taxonomy): Eukaryota > Metazoa > Chordata > Actinopteri > Cypriniformes > Cyprinidae > Cyprinus > Cyprinus carpio. Next base: position 5,322,781 of record NC_056617.1, on the reverse strand, counting down.
AGTTAATCATTTCAAGTGTGAAAACCCCTCTATCCACCTACGTATATATGTCTGGTTGTGTTGAGAAGTTTCACTGTTGTTGTTGTTGTTGTTTTTATTTATTCATTCATGTTTGCATGTTTGTTTACAGATTCAATAATTTTCAAAGTCATTGAAGAAATTATTCTGTTTAGACAGCCATGTAACAGCACTGAATGCAACAAGACTACACAGGATGCATATATCACAGCAGATGCTGTTCTCTTCCTCAGAGGCCTGCTGGTCACACGGCTCATGCCCTCCTTCTACATCATCATCATCCTCATTAGTTTGCCCCTTAACACTTTGGCCTTCATAGCGTTCACCTGTATGATTCGAGAGAAGAAACCAGCTGTGATCTACATGTCTCACCTGGCGTGTGTGGACTTGCTCTTCACCCTGCTGCTGCCTCTGAAGATCCACTACCAGATGAACGCTTCAGATTGGGTGTTCGGTGCAGCTTACTACTGCTACATGTACTGCTCCATACCGCTGATGATGTGCATGAGTGTGGACAGGCTGCTGGCTGTGGTGTTTCCCATCGCCTCTCTGACCTGGAGGAGCACAAGAAAAAGCCACGTGTGTGTGCTGGTCTGGCTGCTGGCGCTTGCTGTTACAGTGCCACTTCTCTCTATAAAACAAACATTCAAGATAAAGGATGTGGGCATCACCTGCCATGATGTGCTGTATCACACACAGGTGTATGCATACCTGTTCTCCATCCTCTCATGCCTCTACTACTTCTTGCCTCTGGTCATCACCTTAGTGAGTTACTCTACCATCATATATGTGCTCACTACCAAGAATGATCACTTGACAACATCATACTCAGACAAGCGAAGGAGAGCTGTGATTATGGTTATAGCTGTGCTGATGGAGTTTTTAATGTGCTTTGCACCAACAAATGGCATCTTGTTGTACCACTGTGTTCATTTAGCCACCAGAGGCAGCAGTGAGGAGGGGAAATACTACCTGATGACTGTATGTTTGTGTTTTTCTGGACCCTCTGTTATACTACTGTGGCTCATCTCAGTGCAGACAGCAGATCAGCACTCTGATTTGCTGGAGGAAGACAAAAAGCACAACTACACCAACAGACACAAACAGTCAAACAAAATCCTCTAACCTGAGCTACGAGTACAGCCAGGCTTGTGTTCAGGTGTGAATTATGATGATTATTTTGTAAAAAAGATTAATTTATAAATTTAAAAAAAAAAGTTGATTTGGATAAAAGCCTCTGATAAATGACTAAGTGTAAATGTAATTAATAGTGTATTCTATTTATTAAAAACCAAGTAATAATCTCATCAATTAGTGTTTTTAAAACATTTACATTTATTCCAAAATAATAAGTCGTGGCCTAATGGTTAGAGAGTCGGACTCCCAATCGAAGGGTTGTGAGTTCGAGTCTCGGGCCGGCAGGAATTGTGGGTGGGGGGAGTGCATGTACAGTTCTCTCTCCACCTTCAATACCATGACTGAGGTGCCCTTGAGCAAGGCATCGAACCCCCAACTGCTCCCTGGGCGCCGCAGAATAAAAATGGCTGCCCACTGCTCCGGGTGTGTGTTCACAGTGTGTGTGTGTGTTCACTGCTCTGTGTGTTTGCACTTCGGATGGGTTAAATGCAGAGCACGAATTCTGAGTATGGGTCACCATACTTGGCTGAATGTCACGTCACTTTCACTTTCACTTTCATAACTAAAGGCAGTTACAATTTACACAATATTTTATATGAACTGATGTTCAGCTGTTCTTTTTAATAATAAACTCATCAGTTATCAGAGCATTGTAACATAGACTGACCATGTTCTGTATACTTTTCGCCCTACACTTTGATCGATGTCTTTAGGAACAATGGTTTCTGAGAAAAGTGGGGAAAAGTACATGTCGTCTGTTAAGTCAGGCTTCAAACTGCAAGCCTTAGTACTAAATTCCAATTTTTGCTCAGATCCTATTTTTTTGCATAGCTGTAATTTTATGTAGGCTATCAACATACAGTTCATCTTAATTATGGTATATACAATTTTGGGTATTTCATTTGTAATTTTATGAAAGATTCAAGTGCAGTTACTTATTTGTCATGCTGTGCAAACTGAAAAACTGTAAATACGAATTCTCCAGCAACAGGCCTCCTCTGCCCTTTCATTTGGCAACATTTCATTCATGCCCCCACAACAAACTCGGAGGTACTGGATGAAGTAGCCTAAGGACTGGTGGAGTTTTAATAGAATTTGATGATACTGAATGGAAAGAAAACCTTCGCATATCCCTGAGAGCATTTGTAAGAGCCATGCTCTTCTGTTTGCTGTCAAATAATTTACCACTGCCGTGTTTGTATCCTGTCGCAAAATGCAGTGTAAAGTCCTACACGACGGTAATAATGTGTTTAAAGTTCATGTCTACACTGCACTTTGATAATGAGAAATAGGAATACTCCACGTCTTAATTCGATTCGTGTTTACTTCGAGTATAGGACTTTAGCCGGATTAAGGTAATCAAAAATGTCTTTTTACATGGTAGATTCTTAATAAACGTAATGATTGTTGGTTTAAATATGACCGATATCAGATTTCCAGTGTGAACAGTGTGAACAGTGGACTCAGCGGAGGCCTGAGAGACGCGGACTGCAGCTGTAATTTACCTGCTGGTGTCGCTGTTGGACAATTTTTTTCTTTAGAAAAACAAGCGATTTATACGCTTTGTCATATTTTGTAATATTTGCGTTGTTTTATTTTTAGTATTATGAATTTGTTTCTCATCCAATATTTTTTGCATTGAACTCTTTGCCTCAGAGAAAACGGCCATGGCTTAGAGATGGGCTGATAATAGTGCTCACAAAAAATGATTTAGCTTGTCATTGTAATCAAGGCCTCTTTGCAAATGGGACCCAATTCCCTTTAGTAGTTTGCGTGTTTTCACTGATGGTGTTTTGGTCTGTTTGATTGAAGAGAGCTCTGTAAGCAGCTTTGAACAGATTGATGAGCCAGTTGCTGACAAGTCTTCATTGCTGATGCCTGTTAAACTCGTTCCAAGGTCAAGAGGTAGAGGTGGTCATTTTGTTCCAAACCCAAAAGTCTTCGATAAAAAAAGGTTAATCTCCTTGTGAAACACAAATTAAAAAATGTATAATGTAACCTGAAATGTTTCTGTCCCTCCGATTGAAGTCCATACCTGAATTACGAACACAAATATTGAGTCGTTGTCGAATGTACCTCTTTACAAGACTCAAACTAAACAGCTCAATTCATGCAGATTAGTTTTATTATGTCTTTTTGAGCTTTTTGGACCTTCGAAGTTTTGGTTGCATGGACTTTTAATGGAGGGACAGAAAACTCTCAGGATTCATTGAAAGATAAAGATGAATTAAAAGAGGGTGAGAAAATGCAGACATAATTTCCATTTTACACTTTTACACAGGAACTGTGATACATAAATCCTCTATACATGGCAGTGTTTATTCATATGTCTATTAATATATATGTGTGAATTGTTTATTTCTTTATTGGTCTTCCCATTAAAAACCATTATATTTTTCATTCAGACTGGTTCGCAAACACAGCACGTGCACAAATATAAGAGACAGGATTTTTTGCATGAATCAATCACAGCCGACTACGACAAGTCATATCCAATCATATTGCAATGGAAGCATGCCTCCTTTCATGTGACTTTCCCCCATTCATTCTCAATTACCCCCGGACCAAAGAGAGGCTTCACACTGTGAGCCTTAGTGCTCAATTTTGATTTTTGCAGTGTATAACACTGGTGGGAGATAGAAATCTGATTATTTATTAAATTTATTTTATTCATATTGTGAGAGTGACTGTTTTTTATGGGTTGTTAGTGTATTACATCTGTTTTTCATTGATGGATTTTGTTTGTAGTGATGTATATTTCACAATAAAGCACTGTAGATATTGTTAGTTGGTTTCTATTAATGGGGTCAGTTTCATATAACATTGCCAACTGCTGTACAATATTTCATCTATCATCCCTCACAAGCATCATAAAGTGTATTTATGCATTATAAATATCTCAAAGCTTGAATCTGAATTCCTTTCATATTACATAATCCCCATCAAACCCTTTTTGCAAATGTGTCCTCTTAATTTTTGTCTAATTGTATCATGAGAGCTTTCACTAATGGTCTTTTGAGTTAATTACAGATTTCAGATTTTGGCTGTGTTCCGCCTCCTCCATCTTTCTACAGAAACAACAATAATCTGTTCATCAACATAAAGTCTTCGTCAACACATAACAGTAATATGCAACACAATCTCATGGCAATTCATAACTATAACCACTGACAGTTAGGCTATATTTTTAGGGGGTATGTTTTTGTATGATTTATTTTGTACAAATGCATACAAAACCACACTCATCATAAAATACTTAAGGCTGGTAATATTCAGGGTGCAGTGACTTAATGTACAAGTTATATAAAAAAAAGTCCTGGCTCTTTCAAGTTTTGTAATGACATGGGTGGGTGTGTTTGTTCAACAGTCCAAAAGAAGTGCAATAAAGCACATCCATCCATAATAACCAGTGCCACACATGGCTCGGGGGGTGGTGAATAAAAGCCTCCTGTAGTGAAACAATGTTTTTGTAAGAAAAATATCCATTTTTAAAACGTTATAAACACTTTTCTGTAACTTCTGCTAACTATTGTACGTACAAGCCGTTCCAGGTGGATGACGTAGGATGTATGTGTAGTGCAAGCGCTGGTGAGAAGTGCCGAACGCGGAAGCGAGGAGGAGAGACAGCAAAACAAAACAGGCTACAGGAGTGCATTTATTCACCCCCTGGAGCTGTGAGAGGCACGTTTTATTATGGATGGATGCACTTTATTGGACATCTTTTGGAATGTTGAACAAAAAACACCCACCCACTGCCATCATAAAGATTAAAAAAGCTATACATAAAAAGTATTATGTATATAAAAAGATACAAGGATATACATGAAATGGTTCTTTTAATTCTTTCAAATAAATGATAGATAACTACATAAATTCTTCTGGTCACACTTTAGATTAGGGTCCAGTTCTCACTATTAACTAACTATTAACTATGAACTAACTATACTTTTGCCTCAATATACTCCTAATTACTGCTTATTAATACTTAGTAAAGTAGTTGCTAAGTTTAAGTATTGGGTAGAAATTGGGTAGGATTAATAGTGAGAATTGGACACTAAAGTCTTCCTAATATTCTTATTAACTCACTAAAGTATTTAAAGTGTGAACTGTACATAAAAAGCATGCATTTTAAGGTTAGATATTTTGATGTAAATCCTCTATTGTGTTCTATGGTATATTAATGTTCTACAGTCTATATACAGTATTAAGTTCAATTACATAAGAAGTAACTGTAAATTAATTACAGAAATAAGACATAAGAGTAATCCCTTACTTTACTTTTTCAATGGAAATGTAATTAAATTACAGTATCTAATTACTTAGTAACTAGTTACGCTTACACCCAACACTGATTGTTATGCACTTTTTGATTTTCATGGGTTTTAGTCTTTAATATTGCTATAATTTATTTTTCATTTCAGTTTAGTCATTGTAGTTCTTCAACTTAAATTTCAGTTAGTTGTTAGTTTTTATGTTTACATTTTTATCTAATACTCATATACTATTTCAGCTTTATTTCAGTATTGAAAATTATTTTAATAGTTTTAATTTTATTGTTCCTTACCAATAACAGCACTGTGATGTTTATGATACAGATGGGTCATATAAATCTTTTTTATATATTTACATTTATTCATATTATGAGAGTGAAGGCTATTTACAGGTTAATTTGTGAGGTGAGATGTAGTTGTTTTTGCAAGTTTCCAGATCTGCTCATTACAGGCAAAATCACTTGAGCTCTTATACATTCTGTGGAGATTTGTGTCCTAACCACATGCATCAGTGTGTGGTCAGGAGAGTGCAATGCTTCAAACCACAAGACCCCGAAATGCACTGTGTAATTTTCCATTCATTGTCTTTTGATTTATTTATGTTTTCAGTGTTATTGTTTAATATCAATTATATTGTTTACAGTATGTCCATAAATTATTACTTATGCTGTGTGTTATATGTCTTGCAGACCTACCTGTAGTAATGCAGTGTGTTCCACTCCATTCCTGTATATGGCTGAAAAGTCAATATACCTGATGGCTGTGTGTTTGGGGAGCACAAGTGTTTTTTCTGGACCCTCTGTTATATTACTATGGCTCGTCTGAATGCAGACAGCAGATCAGCTGTCTGATCTGGTGGAGAAAGACAAAAAGTGCAACCACACCATCAGATACAGTCAAACAAAATCCTTCAACCTGAGCTGCGAGTACAGTCAGGCTCTCTAAGAAGGTTTATGAAGATGCATGTATGCAGCCTGTGAACAACTGTGCTGGACTAACATTAAGGAGTAATAATGGACTAATGAACAACAAAACTGAATTAAAAATTAAATTCTAAATACTTGTGATGATATAAATTACAAAAATGACAGAGTTCTCCTGGCAGCCAAATAAACCGCAAACACTGAATACTAAAGGCAGGTCTTTGGGCACATCAAGGCATTATATAATGAAATCATGTTGGAGCTTTAGGGAAAAAGCCCAAATAAACCATCATTCATTTAAGTCTCATTCAGAGTTGTGATGTCTGTTAATTACGGCTTGATTTCTCATTCACTCTGCAGGTTGTAGCAATGAATAGGAATGGGGGATACCCAGTGATGTCACAGGATATACATTTCAAGCCTCTCCTCACTGAACACTGAGCACTCAGAGAGTGAAGAAGCACTGTCTGTAGAGATTTGTATAGTTAGGACGTGACCTCTGATCGGTACTCATGGGGGTCAAAACTATCTTGTTTTCCATTATCCTTCTGCATGCATGCACGGCCACCTTTAACGGTAAGTACAGCAGTGCATGACAGAAGTTTGACTTTTAATCACAGTCTATTGATTGTGTTTTGAAGAAACCTTGACTTTATGTGTGTAAGGAAGCTTGTTTTGTGTATTGCTGGTTTAAATTGTGTGATAGCTTAAAGAAAGAATCTTTTTTACTTTAAATTGGTTTCTTTTTCATATACTATGGTATCATTTTTATTTACTACAGTATTTTTTTTTACTTTAAACTGCCTTAATTTGCATTTACTATAGTATTTTTGTAGTACTCAAATTACCATTTTAACTTAAAATACCATATTACTATGGTACAAACATCATAGTAATATTTTGTACACATTTATGTACACAGGTTTATGTGTGTGGTTCTACAAAAACAAGTGTCAGCAACAAATTTAAATAGACATTTTAATTCAGTGAGGTGATGTATGTCTTGGAACAACAAGGTTAAACTGCACTTAAAAGATAGTTTACCAAAATATAAAATTTATTTTCATAATTTACTCACCCTTATTGTTGTTCCAAACATGTATGACTTTCTTTATTCTCTGAAAAATAAAATAAGATATTTGGTGCTAGCCACACCTGTTTTATTACCAATATTCTTAAAAATATTAAGAATATTAAGATACTGAAGATATTTTTGGGTGAATTATCAATTTGGTGAATTATCAATTTGAATGTCCCACCATTGACAAATACTGCATGCTATTTTAACTTTTATGTATGCTTGAAGTTTATATGAATTATTTACAACACACTGATAAATTAATTTAAAGTGTTGCTGTAATTTCACTTTCTGACTTTATATTTTACATATAGAGCCTTCATTGCATTTAAGTAACATCATATGGTAATTTCCTGTGAGCACTGGACTCTTAGGGAATGCTTTGTAAGCCTGCATGTCTTAAGAGTTTGTTTTCTGTTTTTCTTCAAAATCTTAAACAATCTGCATAAAATTAACCAACCAAAGACTGCCCATTTAATATAACCAAAAAGAACTATACCTACATAAGAGCCAGTAAATTCCCAAAGGACTTCTGTAGAACTGCAGCATAAACCTATGTGCAAACACTGCATTGCCACACTGCATTGTTTGGTAGCTAGCTAGTTGAACTTGAAAAGACTGTATCATATTTCGCTTCAGCGACAACCGCACCATTTTAATTCTCTTTCTTTCATTTTAATTATATTTTATCAAAAGACTATCAAAATTAGCCATTCTTTCCATTGAGAATACAAAAAGCCTTAAATTAAACACCAAGGACATTGTAATGAATAAGCCATAAGAAAGGCCCAGAGAATTAAATTTAATTAAATAAATTGCAACACAAATGTGAGTAGTGAGTAGTTTTTTTCTTTCTTTCTGTCTTTTTGAATCTTGGTCCGTTATTCCAAGATTGTGTTTGCATTAAGTAATTTAGTAAATATGGCAGCATTTAGTGCCATGATAATTTTTGAATAAAGTCAAAATTGTAAGTTTTTATATTGCATGAATTAAATGAATTAATATGAAAATTCATCCTACTCCTGGCTGATTTATGAAAATAATAAAACAATGCTGGCACAGTTATATTGTTGGTGTTTCTGAGGTAATACTGTTTGTCTGTTTTGACTATTCACAAGCTGTTTTATTGACACTGATTGATCAATTAGCCTACATGAAGCATTCATTTTTATTAAGTTGTTCTGATTTTTTTATACATGTCTTCTGATATTCATTCATGTTTATTTTGTGCTGTAGAAAAGAGAAAAAAGATGAATGATTCACATGCCACCTGAACTGAAGTGAATACAGTGATCTCACACTACATTAAAGAGTGGAAAAACACATTTATTGTTTGTGTTTCATGACAAAATTTACAGAATTTAATTGATTTGTGTTATATTAAAAGTGACATGCCCTACAGTATAACGCATCATGCCCTAAATTAAAAGTAAAAAAAAAAAAAAACATGCTTGCGATTATTGGCTGGCTGGTGTGCTACAAATAAAGAACGTCAAATATTATTTCTAAGCATTTATTCCATCAATAAACCAGCTTGTGAATAGTCATGTAATATTATTTGCCTCAGAAAAGTCAACAATAAGGAGCACTGGAGCCCACATCAACCTATAATGTTTGGAGGGGCCCATACACATGTTTTTTACACATGGGCCCAGAGCTAAGGGCCACTGAACCGACTGCTAAGAGATGGGCTGATAATAGTGCTCACAGGAAGTGATTTAGCTCAACATTGTAAATGGAATCCAATTCCCTTAAGTAGCTTGTGTGTTTTCACTGATGGTTTTTTGGCCTGTTTGGTTGCAGAGAGCTCTGTAAACAGCTTTGAACAGACTAATGAGCAAGTTGATGACAAGTCTTCAACCCAGACGTCTGATGAGCTCAGTTCAGGCTTACCAGGTAGAGGTGGGGTTTACCGCAATTTTGCTGTCATGTTGTTCCAAACCCAAAAGACTTGGAAAACACAAAGTTAAAAAATTATATTGTAACCTGAGAAGTTTCGCTCCCTTCAATGAATGTCCACACCTAAATTATTAACACAAAATGAATGTGTTCATCATATAAAGCCAGAAAACGTATCTCTTCACAAGAATTAATTCAACCAGATTAAATGGTTCAAATCCTATGGATTCATTTTACGAAGCATTTTTGAATCTCCCAAGTGCTGGTTGTGTAGACTTTCAATGGATGGACAGAAACCTCTCAGGTTTCATTAAAATATGAAGGTGAATACAAATCTTGTGTTTTTTAACCACACAATGGTAAGTTTAGGTGAGTAAGTTCTAAGTTTACATCTTACATCAGTTGTTAAAATACCACTGTTTGTTGTGTTTATCTGATTCAAAGCAGAAGGGACATGTATCAGTTGTCTAGTTATACATGTATTTTGCAATCTTTAGATAACGTTTCACTTCCACATTTGTTAATGTAACAGTGGGAGGCATCACAATGGAGTTGGAGGATCCAAATGCAAGGCTTTATTAAGAGTGTAGTAACAACATTCAGGGTCAAAACACCAGCAAAAACCATGTCAATGGCACAGGCAAGGCAACAGAGTACAGTAATCCAAACAACAGGCTATGGTCAGGGCAGGCAGCAAGCAATAAAAAAAACAGATAGACAGTCCAAGGAAAAACAAGGAACATGGGAAAACAGGGAAATTAGGAATTGGCTACATGCTAATTATAATAATAACAGGATATAATTATTATTATTATTATTATTATTATTATTATTATTATTATTAGGTCTATTTTTAACATGACGCACAGAAGCTGTAATAAATTAATCCTGTTGGTATATTTTCTTCACATTTGATAAATTCTGACTGTTCTAAGCAGTTGATGATAAACACAGAGCACAACCATTCTTAAACATTTTGGCAAGTATGTCATTGCATGCAATCAATTCACAAGTGTAAAACATAAGTTTACTTACTCCAACAGTACTATTTACAGTAGATGGCCTTGTGTTTCTGCAAGGCCTCTTAAACCGAGTTCCTGACTCTCTATGGTCATTAAAAATCCCATGGCACTTCTCGTTAAGAGTAGGGGTGTATCTACGGTGTCCTGTCCAAAATCCCTCCACTGGCCATTGTCAATCATGGCCACTGAATGTGTCACTGAATTAGCTCTATCACTCTCTCTCCTCTCCACCTGTAGCTGGTGTGTGGTGAGCACACTGGCGCCATTGTACTCTGCCTGCTGTCACATCATCCAGGTGGATGCTGCACACGGGTGGTGGTTGAGGAGAGATTCCCTCTGTGAAGTACTTTGGGTGTACAGCAATACACAATAAAGCACTTTATAAATCCCACATTCATTCATTCATTGTAGCAAACGTGTCACAGTCGACTCTGTTTGTCTGGTAATGCCATCAAAACTTAAAAGTAGTGTAGGGGATTTCGGAAAGGCTAGCAATAGCAAGTTAGCTTTTAAAGCAAGATCCCCACCCTCCCTGCATAATCTCTCTACAAAGACACACCTCCCCCAAAACACACAAACACATTCAGGCAGACCAGAGACTAACCTGCGACATGATTAGAAATGGCATTGGTGGAGGAGTGAATGCAACACTGTCATGCCCCTTTCACTCTGCATGTTGGTCCCATAAAATTGCCGGATCGCCTTCTTTGTGAATGCAAACACGTCCCGGTACTGATTCCAGGATCGAACCCGGGTTGGGGACCTAGTAACATTGATTGGGTTTAGTCCCGGATCGAGCTCTGTGTGAACAAAAGCCAGAACCAATGCCGTAAAGGGTGTGTTGTAGTGATGACTCTTTTACCAGGTGTTTTGAAGGCAAATCAACGTTCACAACAAAAAGAAAACTATGTGCAAACTGTAATGAAGCAGAGATCAGTTAGCTCCTCACTATCCGCGCTGAAGCTGAGATTGTTCGCCAGCCTAAGTGAAAGTTAACGTGCCTAGCATTTTCGACACGTCGCATCCTGATGTCACATGTCATTTTGGGACCTTTACGAGTTGTGTGTGAACGCACGCACATATTCCGGGAAATCACTGGCTGTTTGAAAGGGGCAAAATCTAGCAAACCGGGAACAATTGCTGGGTCGCATTACCCGTGTATTTTCTGGAATTGCAGTGTGAAAGGGGCTTCAGATTACCTCACGTCTCACTCATCAGTGAGAAAGCATCACAGTACAAAGAACTTTTTATGATCCTACGCCTTCCACAGATGATATAAATACATTTATAGCACTTAACTTAGTGATTGCTATCGGGATGTGAAGAGATTTTCAACCAGCATAACCAAAATGTTTTTGAACCAAATCTTCTTACCTTGCCTTTAACGTTTTGTTTGTTTTGTTACAGCTGGATCTGGACGCAACTTCTCTGTTATGACAGAGACCTATGAGACAATAGAAAATGATTCCTTTTCGGATGGGAAGCTGTATGGAAATTATTCCAGAGACTATGTTGGAGGCTATCCTCTACATTATTCCAAAAACTTTTCCATATTCCCATTCATTATCGATTCCATACGAGTGTTTTCAGGTAAAGTTTCCAGACATCCAGAAGCAATTTGTTTTTTTCCTCTAAAAGGAAGTGCTATGCATATTCTACAGTAAATGACTGGCCAGTTTTTGAGTATTAAGAGGATTTGAGGATATTTTAAATATTCTGGAATCACAGAAGTCACAAAGAAAACATAGGTTCTGATTCAGTATTTTTACTGTATATGAAATGTAGCGACCATATTGAGCATTGCAGTTTTCTCCATTCAAAACTATACAAGTGACACGTCTTGGGTATCCTATAGTCTTTGCCTAAACCCAGCTGCTTTTAACTCTGGGTAAAATAACATTTCACACTTGCAGTATAACATAAAAGTAAACATAAAACATAAAACTTTGCCCAGAGTGGAGTTAGCATTGATTTTGTGGTGTAAAACTTGTACAGTGTTCTTACCTTTAAAGTGCAAAATATCTATTCAGAAAAACTTGGTAGTACAATCGACATTATATAATATGAGGATTAATTATTTCATTGACCATCCATTCAATGACACTAACACCTGGGGTTTAGATTGACTACGTGTTAACTATTTCAAGTATGAAAAGCCTTCTGTTCACGTATATTTATCTGGTAGTGTTGAGAAGTGTTAATGTTGTTGTTTTTATTTATTTGTTTGTTTATTTTTGCATGTTTGTTTACAGATCCAATCATTATCCATATTCTTGAAGACCAGCCATGTAACAGCACGGATCTGAATGTGGTGGATTGCAACAAGACTACACAGCACACATACAACATTTCAGAAAAGTCTGTCGACTTCCTCAAAGGCCTGCTTGTCACACGCATCATGCCCTCCTTCTACATCATCATCATCCTCATTAGTTTGCCCCTTAACACTTTGGCCTTCATAGCGTTCACCTGTTTGATTCGAGAGAAGAAACCAGCAATGATCTACATGTCTCACCTGGCGTGTGTGGACCTGCTCTTCACCCTGCTGCTGCCTCTGAAGATCCACTACCAGCTGAACGCTTCAGATTGGGTGTTTGGTGAGGCGGTGTGTCGTGTGCTCAGTGCAGCTTACTACTGCTACATGTACTGCTCCATACTGCTGATGATGTGCATGAGTGTGGACAGGCTGCTGGCTGTGGTGTTTCCCATTGCCTCTCTGACCTGGAGGAGCACAAGGAAAGCCACATGTGTGTGTGTGCTGGTCTGGCTGCTGGCGCTCGCTGGTACAGTGCCACTTCTCTCCATAACACAAACATTCAAGATAAACTATGTGGGCATCACCTGCCATGATGTGCTGTATCACACACAGGTGTATGCATACCTGTTCTCCATCCTCTCCTGCCTCTACTTTCTCTTGCCTCTGATCATCACCATAGTGAGTTACTCTACCATCATATATGTGCTCACTACAAAGAATGATCACTTGGCAACATCATACACAAACAAGCGAAGTAGAGCTGTGATTATGGCTATAGCTGTGCTGATGGAGTTTGTAATGTGCTTTGCACCAACAAATGGCATCTTGTTGTACCACTGTGTTCGTTTAGCCACTGGAGGCAGCAGTGAGGAGGGGAAATACTATCTGATGGCTGTGTGTTTGGGGAGCGCAAGTGTTTTTTTGGACCCTCTGTTATATTACTATGGCTCGTCTCAATGCAGACAGCAGATCAGCTCTCTGATCTGGTGGAGGAAGACAAAAAGCTCAACCACACCATCAAACACAAACAGTCAAACAAAATCCTCTAACCTGAGCTACGAGTACACCCAGTCTCACATTAAGGTGTGAAATGATGGTTATTGTTTTGTACTAAAGATACATTTATAAATTCATAGTCTGTGGTAGTTTAAAATTACTGGAATGATGTTTGTTTTTAATGTTGGTCTTTGCATGTACATAGATATAAATAGCATATAGCATGTATACAATCATGTTGCACACCTAAAGCTTGAAAACATTGTATTTTTAACACAACAATTGAAATGCATTTAGTTTGTATCTCAAAAATGAAGGTGCCTGTAAAATTAGCATGGCAATCAGTCATGATTTTTGTTGCAATGTGCGTTCTGTAGCAATGCTGATAAGTGTAATTTCCCCGTTTATAATCTGCTGTACTTAAAATATGTACTGTATAAATGTGAGGACAAAAGAGTTAAAAATTAAATGTAAATTCTCATTTCATAAATATCATACATTAGAACAGTCAACAAAAATGCAGTGAATCTAGTGTAATATTTACTTACCGAGGGATATGATTGGATGAACATTTTAAAGTCCTTTCGAAGACGTTATTTTTGTTTACTTGTTATTTTTGTTTGTAAAATTACAGTTGAACCACTGATGTCACATGGACCATTTTAAAAGCATCTTTATTATGTTTCTGTGCCTTGATAGTGGTAGGCCCCTTGCTGTCTATGCAGGGTCAGAAAGCTCTAGGATTTTATCAAAAATATCTTAATATGTGTTCCGAAGATGAACAAAGGTCTTACGGGTTTGGATTGACATGAGGGTGAGTAATTAATGACAGAATTTTTATTTTTGGGTGAACTAACCCTTGAAACATGATCAACAGTAATATCTAGCAATGTAAACTGCTCAACTTTTTTCACAAATATGGCTGTTTTTAACTGAATTGACAGTATCCCTACATGATTCATGTAGACTAATTTCTAACTGAATGTTACAAGAAACATTTTGCATCTAAGTGCATGTGTGCATATTTTAAAATAATATTTGCAAACAGATTATTCGAGAATTTACTTCACCATTTTATCTATGCTTTAAGTGAAAAAAAAGGTCCCACTTCCTAAAGTGTTTGCGTTCATTGTCTCTGTATGCACACTTTTATGTAGCTATTGTGTTGTGTCAATGAAGGTTGTTGGATTATACTGTTTATAATGCATATTATTTACATATACTGTAATTATAGACATTATTGCATGTCATCCATTACACTTTATGTAACAAAAAACATTAATAATAAATAAAACCTAATAAATAAAACCTGTTATTCCATTTGACTGAAGCCATTTGATCAGCGATTGACTTCATTCTACATTTGCACAGAGACTGCAATAAAGCAGTCCTCTCCACCTTTTCCTGAGTAACCAATGAGCACTGCCATGGTGGATTCTAACTTCAGTTTGGAATGGTTTTGTGTTACATCTTTATGCAAACCCATGTTAAAACAGTGTAAAACAATCAACTTAATTAATATATCTGAAAATACAATACTCTGATAAACACACAGACTGAGCAATTTTGCACCCTTTCTTCATGGAGATGCAACATCCGGATGAATAAAGGGGACCTTCATAGAGTCTTTCAGGAGTCACACCCAAGCATCCATAATCATTTATAATTTATCTCCTAATAATTTCTTTAGATTGAGGTTGAAGTTTCCAGTGATATCATCATTTTCACACTCAGAAATCAAGCACAACACTGAGCAGCTGTGCCTCCATCTAGGGTTTACAGATCTTACCATTTTAAGCTGTTCTATAATGTACATTTAATAGAGTTAGAAATTGCCAGCTGATCAGAAATCATGGGAGTGAAAACGATCTTGCTTTTAATTATAGTTCTGGACACATGCACTGCAAGCAATGGTAAGTACTTTTAGTACTTTTTAGTAAGATTTTGTCAGTTATGTCTTGCTGAAGTGACGTGTTAATTTAGAATTATTTATATACTATTATAGAATGTAATAATAATTTCAGTATTAATTTTAATTTGTAGTAATTATGGTGCTTTTTATTGGGTTTAGTTTTTATGTTGCTATAATTTATTTTTCATTCCATTTAAGTCATTGTAGTACTTCAAATTAATTTTCAGCTAGTCGTTAGTTTTTCATCTAATATTTATATTTTATTTCAGCTTTATTTCAATATTGAAAAACATTTTTAATAGTTTTAATTTTAGTGTTAGTTAGCAATAACAACACCGTGCTGTATATAATACAGTTGGGTGATAGAAATGTTATAAACGTATACATTGTAATTTTTCATATTATGAGACAACTTTTTTTCTTGGCTTGATGGATTTTGTTGGCATTGAAGGAAGTTTGCTTGAACACAAATTCCTTTACAATAAATAATGTCCATCGAAGTCTTTTTTGCAAATGTGTCCAAGTTCTTAAAATTATTGTCTGATGGTATTATGAGGGTTTTAACTGTCTTTTGTGTTGATTACAGATTCTGACTTTGTTCTGCTTCCTGAAACTTACAACAATATAAGAATTACTCTGAACCATTCTTCAGAAGGTAAGAGTAATATGCAACACACTGTATGGCAATTCTAATGACAGTTCATAACTATTTTACATTTGTATGAATTCGTATGGTCTCATTCATGTGTTTTCATCCTTAAGTTTTTTTAACAGTAGTATTTTTTCATGCAGTTCACATTGTGTTAATTCATATGAAATTGCCACTTCAAAATATAGAGACACTCTGATGTTGGTTATGTCCTTTCATTCAACATATGTAGCTGTTCATGTGCTAAAGCTGATTTTATTTTTGTCTGGTAGTAGTATGTGAACATCACTAATGATGTTTGGTGTTGGTTACAGCTCCTGAACACTCAGTACATGACACTGGTGTGATTTTAGGCAGTAATGAGGAGTCTCAACCATCATATAAGAGCAGTACTCCAGATACAGCATTATATAATCACAAAACTGCACAAATCTCTGACACATTAAACATCTTAGAAGAGTCTGTTCTCTTCCTCAAAGGCCTGCTGTTCACACGCGTCATGCCCTCATTCTACATCATCATCATCCTCATTAGTTTGCCCCTTAACACTTTGGCCTTCATAGCGTTCACCTGTATGATTCGAGAGAAGAAACCAGCTGTGATCTACATGTCTCACCTGGCGTGTGTGGACCTGCTCTTCACCCTGCTGCTGCCTCTGAAGATCCACTACCAGCTGAACGCTTCAGATTGGGTGTTTGGTGAGGTGGTGTGTCGTGTGTTCAGCTTAACTTACTACCTCAAAAAGTAATCCTCCATACTGCTGATGATGTGCATGAGTGTGGACAGGCTGCTGGCTGTGGTGTTTCCCATTGCCTCTCTGACCTGGAGGAGCACAAGGAAAGCCACATGTGTGTGTGTGCTGGTCTGGCTGCTGGCGCTCGCTGGTACAGTGCCACTTCTCTCCATAACGCAAACATTCAAGATAAACGATGTGGGCATCACCTGCCATGATGTACTACGTGGAAATGACCCTACAGTAGTGTTTTATGTGTATTTGTTCTCCATTCTTTCCTGCCTCTACTTCTTCTTGCCTCTGGTCATCACCTTTGTGAGCTACTCCACCCTCATATATGCACTAAGTGCAAAATCTGATCGCTTATCAACTTCATCTTTAGACAACCGAAGGAGAGCTGTGATTATGGCTGTTGCTGTGCTGTTTGAGTTTGTGGTGTGCTTTGCTCCAACCAATGGCATCCTGTTGTACCACTATGTTAATTTAGCTAATGGAGGCCGCCGCGAGGGAGATTCATCATATGTGGCTTACCTGATGGCTGTATGTTTGGGAAGTGGAAGTGTTTTCCTGGATCCTCTGCTGTACTACTACGGCTCGTCTCAATGCAGAAAGCAAATCCGCTCTGTGTTTTGGTGCAATAAAGCAAAAAAGAGGGCAAAAACGCAGTCAGATACAAAAACCTTTCACTGCACTACAGCTGCACAATAAAAAATAAAAATGAAAAGTATATCTCTCTCTTAAAACAACAACTAGTCATATTCTGAGCTGTATTCTTTGTTTGCTTAACAAGTTCGACACAATGTCACTATCTGCCTGTTGTAACCAACATGGAATAAAGTGTAAGTGTTCATTGTCTCTGTATGCACACTATTAACAATATGTAGCTATTGTATTGTGTCAGAGAAGGTCTTGGAGAATGTTTTTCATAATGCATAACATATTATTTATCCTAATTAATAAAATAATAAGTAATCAAACCTGTAATAGCATTTGACTGTAGCTGTGTAGCTGATTGATTGTACTCTTGTCTTATCATTTATTCTTTCATCATTAATTATAATAAAGCTGTAAAAGTTCATCCTGTTTCTACATGAGTTTGAGTCCTGGCACATGTTCCTCATCCCACTTTTATATCTTCACCAAACAGTTAGTTCTCAGTGTCACAGTCAAAGCATGACAGGCTATTTTTATGTATTCTCTCTTTTTTTTTTTTTTACTTTGGAATATTAATAGTAATATTATTTGTAAACCTTTGATTGAAACTGACTTATTTCTTGCTGCTGGTATTGGCACACATGCAGACACTATGAACGTGCACATCACTTCAGGATGTTCTAGAATGACAGTTTCCCACTACACATCAATGGCTTCTAAAAGAAACAGTCATTAGCCTCTAATTTCTAGATCTGCTCATTACAGGCAACACCACTTGAGCTCTTATACATTCTGTGGAGATTTGTGTCCTAACCACATGCATCAATGTATGGTTAGAAGAGTGCAATGCTTCAGACCACAAGACCCTGAAATGCATTGAGTAATGTATTTATCTATTTATTGTTTTCAGTGTGTATTGTTAACAAAAGTGCTATCGTTTACAGTATGTCCATTAAGTTCTCCTTGTGCTGTGTATAATATGTTTTGCAGAACTACCTGTAGTATAATACAATGTGTTCCACTCCATTCTTGTACAGGGCTGAAAAGACAATACCCTCACAAACACACAAACTGAGTAAATTTTCACCATCTTTCTTGGAAATTAAACAAACTCATAAATGAAAACAAACTATATTGTTCATCCTTTTAATACAAAGACCTTTAGAATGAATTAACTGACAATAGGCTTTAATAGGTGAGGGGATGTTTCGCAGAGCAGAAAATGTATTGAAATAGTGGTAGCGCGCCACACCCAAACCGATCAACATCTGTTTTCTCTTCTCATCTCACTAACTGAAGGCTTCAGTGATGTCACCACATTAAACCGCATCCTTCAATCTTCGCACATTAGCGTTCACTTTCTTCAGCACAACACTGTATGGCCATATCTTACCTTCTACCAATTCTAAAGTTTGATGATTTCGAGTTGTAAAATACTTAAAACTGACAATTAATCAGAAATCATGGTGGACTTTACTTCATTTACAGATCATACATTCAATGGTAAGTACATTAGTGATCTCACGAGTGACATGATTTTCAGTTGCGACTTCCTGAAGTGCTGAAAATGAGTTTAAATAGCTTATTAAGTAAAAGAGTGCAACAGGTATCTATAAGTCTGGTGATCTGTAGTTGTTACAGTAAGTGAGATCTATTGTCAGATGGGTTTTGTTTTACACGTAAGCCAGTAAATTAAAGGACTGACTGTGTTATGTTTTGTTACAGATTCTTGCCTCATGAGGCTTTCTCCATCAGGCTTTCTTAACCAGGCAAATCAGACGTTTGTAACAATGTTTAAAAGAAATAATAGTGCAGTGAATTGCAATAACCAAATTATACCATCCTCTGGGCTGCTGGTTATCCCGCATGAGATCGTTTTCCTCTTTAAAGGCTTGCTGGTCACACGTGTCATGCCCTCGATCTACATCTTCATCGTCCTCCTTAGTGTACCCCTAAATGGTTTGGCGATAGTGATGTTCACCTGTATGATTCGAGAGAAGAAACCAGCTGTGATCTACATGTCTCACCTGGCGTGTGTGGACCTGCTCTTCACCCTGCTGCTGCCTCTGAAGATCCACTACCAGCTGAACGCTTCAGATTGGGTGTTTGGTGAGGCGGCGTGTCGTGTGCTCAGTGCAGCTTACTACTGCTACATGTACTGTTCCATACTGCTGATGATGTACATGAGTGTGGACAGGCTGCTGGCCGTGGTGTTTCCGATCGCCTCTCTGACCTGGAGGAGCATGCTAAACATGATCACTCAGCAACATCATCAACATCTTCCTCAGATAACCGAAAGAGAGCAGCGATTATGGCTACTGCTGTGCAAAGCTTTGTGGTGTGCTTTGCACCATCCAATGGCTTCCTGTTGTACCACTGTGTTTGTATAGCCATGGGAAGCAATGGGTTGGATACCTATTTGGCTTTCCTGTTGGCTGTGTGTTTGGAGAGCTCAAGTGTTTTTCTGGACCCTCTGCTGTACTACTACGGCTTGTCTTAGTACAGACAGCAGATCCAAGGCAAAGAGAGTAAAATAAATAAATGGCCTAAATAAAAAGCAGATATCACTTTAAATTCATTGCATTCGGTAGACACTTTTATTAAATGCAGCTTGCTCTGCCTTAAGGGGTTACATTAGTTAGTACTTAGTCTGCAGAAATGATTATTTATTCATCTACTCTCTAATAAGTGAACGTGCATGTGAAACAGAGATTGTAACTATACTACTGTGTTAGACAAATGGAGAATACGCAGTCATTGTTCTAATACTTTATTTGTAAAAAGATCTATTAAAAACAATCCTCTAGGTGGCGATGTTTATCCATATGTCTACCCAACGTAAATAAACCGTACAGTTTATGGTGGACAAATCCGTTGTTTAACGTAGTCTATTATTTTAATGTGATTATTTTTAATTCGATCATTTTAACTTTATTATTTTAACGCTGTAATTTGCTTTACAGATCTATTAAAACAATGTACACAATATTTAGCCTACCACTTATTTTACACACAGCAGCTGTGATAGAAGCACACACAAAAGCTGTGATAAAGCAGTCCTTTAGGTGGCGGTGTTTTTTCTAAGCTATGTCTAACCATAGACTGTATAAAAACAGTGTCTAACCAAGCACCATAACCAGCAGACTATATGCCTTTAATGCAGTCTTGATCTGGTAACCAAATCACAAATTCGCTGGAATTGTCATCTTTCTGTGTAGCTTCCCCGCTGAGTGAGATGACAAGCTGAGTGACTGGTCGTGTTTTACAGCTGACATCGCGGATGGATATTCTTTTTAACTGTATCGCACTCTGGTGCGGAACACGCGTCAAAGCGGAGTGATATCTTCATAAAAAAATAAGAGGCGTGAACGCTTCCTATGGCACCTAGTGCCGTTAGCTAAGAAAAATGAAGAGTGACTAAACAGCGCACTTTTCTGACATATGTCAGGTATGTTTACGTTGTGTGTTTGTTATAACTGAGGTAATATACATAAACTGTCTACATAAAATGTAAATGTGTTACCGTGACCCAGGTAATGTTAAAGTCACATGTCTTTGATGGACGGTGAGTTCCTCACCTGAGTATAAAGAGCTGATTTTGTTTATATTCATGACGGAAACAGTCCACTTCAATAAACACAGTCGTTCCCGTTAATTTCGCAGGAATAATGGCGCACCGATTGATCTGGATTTACGCTTTGCTTACCTTAATCAGCGTCAACCTGTCCAGTCAAAGTAAGAATTTGTTTTCTTGTTTATTTTTAAAGAGAAGTGTCTACACTCCATATATGAAACTCGTTTATTTGATTATAAATGTTTATAAAATTTGATTTCTAGATGTTTATACATATAAACATAAGTAACTAGTAAATAAATTGTGATAATAAACACGTGACTTACAGTCACCTGAAGAATAACACAAAAATGAAATTTAGAAATTAACAAAAAAGTGCAAAAGAAAAAAAACTATTTTATTTGTAGGTATTTTCTGATTGAATCTGTTAAAATATCGAAGAGACCAGACATGAGCTATACGCCCAAACAGACAAATGCAAACCACAACTATGCCTAGAGTGACAAGTACTTATTACAACAAAAAGAAATATGAGAAACATGGAATGCCTAAAATAGTCAGACAACAAAGGCAACAAAAACAATGCTACCTATTGTAATTTATTTGTAGGTGTTAGCCAGCAAGCTTGCTAGATAATCTAATTAGCATACCCATTTCATTTCCATTTTGTGCATACAGTGGAAAATGGCATACTTAAAATATTTTAATTTGTGAATGCTAGATTATAGTCCTAGTCATGGTCTCTTTCAAAAGACTAAAAATGTAGTGCTCTTTTGGTGAATTAAAAGCAAGCAGTAATGTACCTGAAATTAAAACAACATTACAGAAGCTTGCATTTATTTTAAAGAAAATAAAGTTAAAATTAAATAATAATACAAAAAAATAAAAAAAATACAAAATCGTCAACTTTTCAATTTAACACTACATAAAAATTCTACTGCTAAACACTGCATAAGTATAAAGGGCAAACTTGTCCTAGTAAAAAAGTTACTTGTTACTTTTCTTTTTCTTTTTCTTTTTTTTTTTGCGCAAATGTAGTTTATTCTGAAGCAACAATCTCATCAGTGCTATATCGGGTATTGCTTTAATCAGCATATTTGTGATATTTACCTTAAATTAATTGCTTTTACACTTTTTACCTTTATGAAGGACAGTATTTTCCTAACCTGATTAAATGTACGTGTCACCATTTACATCAAATTCTTACATTTGATCAGTACATTAAGTTAGAATAATAAGACACTATATGGTTGTTACTATACAAATGAAATCACTCAGTGTCAACAAACTCCAACATTCCAACTCACAATAAAAACATAATCAGCACCAAAAGTGCCATTTAGATGACTGTTTAATGAAGAGGTTCCATAAATTCATTTACTTAAAATTGCAAATGCATAAATAATGTTTTAAGATTTAGGGCTGCTCGATTATGGCAAAAATCATAATCACGATTATTTTGGTCAATATTGTAATCACGATTATTTAACATGATTATGAGGGGGCCATGTGACACAAACTTTATATGAGTGATTTATTTAAAGATAGTGATACATATTAAATATGTATTTCCTGTAAATAAGGTTGCTACAATCATATCTGCACTGTTTACTTCACTGGTTTGCACTCTGTCTGCCATGTGCCTTTTGCTGCTTTACTTTTCTTTCTTTTTACATTACCTATTTGTATATTGGTACTTTGTATTTTATATTTATTTAATGTTCTACTGTTAGTGTTATCTGTATGCACCAAGGGTCTGAGAGTAACGCAATTTTAATTCTCTGTATGTATGTACTGTACATGTGGAAGAATTGGCAATAAAGCAGACTTGACTTGACTTGCTAGAGACCAGCGGAATTTCAAACAAACAAAAAGGCATCAAAATTATTGAAAATAATTAAACTGTCAGTAATAAAAAAGCAAAGGAACAAATACAATAGAATAAAAAGATACAAATTAAACAAACTGTGCTCTAATGTTTTTTTATGCAAGTCTCAAGCAGTAGCCTATGATTATTTCATTTATTCACTATTCCATTTATTATTAATGTCTCATTTCAGTTCAAGTTTGGCTTTAGTTTTGTATTTATTGCAGTTTATATGAAAAGATTCATGTAGTGGTCAGCCTACTGCAGAAATTAATAATCAAATGTAAAATAAAACATAGCCCGCTGTCACTTTAAGAGCCGCACGGATCCAAATTACTGTTACACGCGTATTTTCATTCTCAACTCTTTACATTCATTTATTACATGACCGACGAAAGTATACATGAATAAATCACCAAGCGCAGCATTTTGACACATTTTTGCATGTACGTGACCGATTAGGCGCGCACCTTGAGCTAAAAGATGACTTTACATGTCCGTGTTCTGTTGTGTCTCTGAGCGCATCTCTTCCTGAGGAGCAGCGCAAGTTCTATTTCACGCTTTTAAAAACATGAATAAATATACTTCGATAATTCAAGCACGTCCCATTTTGCAAATGTCACGTTACATGATTTTACTGATTTTCATGGGAAATTGGGCTTTTATGGAGGAACGAAAGCGCAGCTCTGCAAAAGGGGCGGGAATGAAGCACAATAATCGTTTTATCTCGATTATTGGATTTTCATAATCGTTGGAGGCCAAAATCGAAATCGAATCTTTTTTTTTTTCGATTAATTGCACAGCCCTAATAAGATTAATGTTTTACTTTTTTGACATACAAATATGAAATGTTGGAAAAATGCACTGATACTTTTAAATATTAAATTAAACCACCAGTAGGTGGTGGCAAGTCAACGTATAGCCTATATTATATAGAATATTTATCTTTTTTTTTCTACCGCAGTATCTTTGTTTACGTTTGTTTCTTGTGTGTGCTGTTGCGCATATAGTTTTGATTTCTCTGCAAGTAATTGAATAATTGAAAATGGGCAAAAAAGGCAGGAGCTGGTTGCTGAAGCCATGCCCACCTAGCTCGACGGCAGTGTCAGCAGCGGCAATCCACCTGTCACTCAAGTTGCCAGATCCTTAATTATGCAGAACTTTTAAGGCTTAATATAATTAAAATGGATGAGTTATAAAAAAAAAATTCACCCCCTCACAGTTGTCATGAACGACAAAATTAGCTATATAGACCAAAATTATTTTTTGAACCAGACTGTAAACATGTTTTTTGTCTGCATTTTAAGATGGGAAGTCTATGGGATTGACTCCCTTTTGCAGCCAGCCTCTAGCGGCCAGTTGACGAATTACAGTTTAAGTCACTTCCTTGTTGGCTTCAGAGAGAGAGCGGGAGGTGGCCGGTTAAGTCAAACAGGTTGCACGAGCCTCAACTGTCAATACATTATCCGTTATTAGTCACCGTTTACAATGAAAGTAATAAAATCAGAATCATTCTCGCCAAAGTTTCAGTGCTGCCCTAGTTATTGTTTGTTATTATCAGGTTACTTATCCAGTCGGGCAACTAAAATTCTCTTTCACAAAATCCACTTATCCCGGACAAGTGTTTATGTCGAGCCCTATACGAAGATCTCTGTACTAGACACTAGTTTGTAATGATTCATTTATATATAGTATGAATCCTTAAAGCACTGAAGTGATGCATGTGGAGTAAATCTGTCTGTCTGTTTGTCTATCTATACAGTATCTGTCTGTCTGTCTATCTACCATTTGTCATCAATCGATCTAATGTTCTTTCATTTTAATTTATAAGGGAACTGTGTATGATCACAGTGAACTAAGATGAGTGAGAGATTTTAGTGGTTATAAAGGGAGCGCTCTATGTGCCCTTTCTAGGCTATATTATCCATTCAGAATTTGAATAAATTAAAATGGCGGTTCATGCCTCGATCTGTTTGCCGCGGGGCCCGGTGCTACCGCACCAGTTGCACCCCCCAAAGGATGGCCCTGGTCCTGAATAGAGATAGAAGAGATAATTTACATAACAACAAGTTTAATTTGGCAAATGTGGTCCAATTTTTCTCACGATACTGTGACTGCGTGTATTTCTAGCACAGTAGTGTAATGATACGGGCATCCTGTGTTCAAATCCCGACTCAGGGACCTTTCCCGATCCGGCCCCCTATCTCTCTCTCACTTCGCTTCCTGTCAGTTATTATCTGTCCTGTCATAATAAAAGCAAAAATGCCAAGGATAAATCTTTTTAAAAAAGTGTAT
Organism: Cyprinus carpio; assembly: GCF_018340385.1. Classification (NCBI taxonomy): domain Eukaryota; kingdom Metazoa; phylum Chordata; class Actinopteri; order Cypriniformes; family Cyprinidae; genus Cyprinus; species Cyprinus carpio. The sequence goes on along the minus strand of NC_056617.1, from coordinate 5,297,496 downwards.
AATGTGCTAAATTTGAAACAGTCTTGTATGTTTTATCTGATTAACTGTAATGAAGCAACATGTCTACGGTTAAATTATACAGTGACTCAACTTTCAGTAGAATTTGTTCAGAAAACCGAAACCCAGTGGTAAACCACTTACTTCAGATATAATGCACACCGGATGAGAAGTGCCATGCCATCATGTTCTCATGTTCAAGGCAACAGTCTAACATCTAATCACTTAATCAAATCACCTTACAGGCTAAATTTTAGCTTGAAGAATAAAAATAAGGGTGTCGCTGAGTTTTGCTGTAAAAACAGTGCAGTCTATCTATCTATGTGAAGCATAGACTTTATTCAGTCCAAAGAAAGACAAGTATTGAGAAATGTCTATACACTCTTCCGGTCTTGGGTGAACTTACTCTTCTGTATCTGTTGCCAACATTAATATTATCTTAATATTCAACGTTTGTGAATTAAGTGCATTGAAAAGAAATATAGTGGTGCAGATATGATATGTAAAACTAATTCCTATAGGGTTTTCAGTAGAGTAAAATAAAGCCTGTGGTAAACATAACTTGACAATACGTTGATGTTTTGTTCTACAACGTAAACCGCACACATTCACAATCCAAACTGTCTTATCTAGTTACCTTTTACAAATATACGTTTTTGAAAATAAATGTTACTGCTTCAAAAATTACATTTTCAATGTGAGTGTGTGCAGTTTACATTTTAGAGTAAAACAACACTGCATTGTCTATTTAATGTTTACCACAAGCTTTATTGTACTCATAAATTGAACAACCCCATTATAAAACCCCACTGGAAAATCTAAAAGGAACCAGCAGCGTCTTCCAGGTTCTGATCTCATACCTTCACCACTAATTTCTCAACTAGTGAAATGAAATGGTAATTAGGGCTGCATTAATAACAATTGTCATGCGCATTTAGTCAGTAAAGCTGGTTCTGTGATTAGCAGTAAATCTCCATCACCTGCTTTCAGGTGGAGCAGCATTTACTACACAAAGCCATAGTTCTCTGACAAGCTATGCAATATTGCGTTCATAATCGGAGGATCATGAAATCGTTCTCGATTATGAAAGCTGTTTGCGTATGTTCTCAGTGAACTATGGCTCTGTGTAGTAAATGCTGCTACATCTGAGAGCACATGAAAATACCACATTTAATAACATGTTTTAACTCCAAATTCACTTCATAACGTCAGTCGAGTGTTTAAAATAAATTCTTCTGTGAGATGATGTGGCTTCTTAAACAGTATAATTAAGGCACACAATATTTCCTTGTATTTTAAGCAGTGATAAAGGCTATGTTGATTAGCATTTCATTATAGATATACTTTATTATTTTATAGTTGTGTTTATTAGTCATGGTGAATCAATGAAAGCAGTTAAATCTTCTGTTTATTCAGCATTTCCTCGATTTCTTCTTCGGGGCATATTTGGGTTTTCAGCGTGAGAGCACCCTCTGGCCTTCAGATGGAGATTTACTGCTGATCACATACGCATGACAATCGCAGCTTCTGCCTAAACACAATTTATTGTCTTTGCGATTTAATTTCAATGAATTGTGCAGCCCTAATGGTAATTATCAAACTGTCGTCAGCGAATGAAAATTTGTGGTCTCTGTCTTTCAGTCTGTCTGTATGTCTGTCATTGATCGATCTTCTTATTTTCTGTCGTTCTATCTGTCTATAGGTTCTAACCGGGTCAGAGGCTTTACTGGTGTTGAAACTGAGTATGGAGTGTCGGTGACATCCACTGCTGTTGCTGTACTGGACAGCAAGCTCACGCAAATCTTCTTCCCAGTGGTGTACATCATTGTGTTCAGTGTGGGCTTGCCAACCAACGCAATGGCCATCTGGGTGTTTCTCTTCAGGACAAAGAAGAAAAATCCCTCATCCATTTTCATGGCCAACCTCGCACTGGCTGACCTGCTGTTCGTAATCTGGATTCCCCTAAAGATTGCATACCATTTTAACGCGAATAACTGGATCTACGGAGAAGCCCTGTGCAAAGTCTTGGTTGCCTTTTTCTATGGGAACATGTATTGTTCGACTGCTTTCATTGCATGTATTAGTGTCCTGAGGTACTGGGCCATAGTACATCCTCTTTCCCAGCAGAAAAGGAACAACCGATTGGCAACTGGTGTTGCTGCGTGTGTGTGGCTGATTGTGTGGGTCATTACTGTGCCTCTTTATCTTTATGACCAGACCGTGAAGGTCACCAACATGGATATTGTTACCTGCCATGATGTCACTCGCCCCAGCCAGTCACGCTACCCTTCTATCTACTTCCTGATTATGGGAGTTGTTGGATTCTTAGTTCCCTGCATAGTATGTATAGTAGCCTACGTGCAGATGCTGCGTGCCCTGAAGAGCTCGATGACAGACGCTGACATCGTTCAGAAGCGAAGGAAGGCTGTCATCCTCATCGTCACGGTGCTGGTGATGTTCCTAGTGTGTTTCACCCCGAGTAACATCATGGTTATGGTGCATTACTCCCTGCTTTCTATAGGAGTACAAGACAGCGGTTATGGCTTCTATGTTACAACGCTATGCCTGGCCAGCCTCAACAGCTGCGTCGATCCATTCATATATTATTTTGTTTCAGATGAGTTCAGAAAACATATAAGAAACACGTTTCTTTGCCGCAGCGAACGCACCGCCCAAAGGATGCGGGTTTCTTTCAGCGCACTGAAGTATTCAAAGAAAAGCAGTACCTACACATCAGAGTCTGGAAACACGCAGAGCAGTACCTACTAAGAATGGCATCTGGAGAACTGTTTAACGAATCTGTGCTATGCTCTGATGCTCTACAATACCTCTTGAAAACTATATAAGCTTTTGTTATTTTATTATTAAATATTGTAAGGGCTGGAGGAACAAGTTTCTGAAACATGCACTGATTTATACTTTGCAACATTTAACATGTAATTGAGTCAACAATTAAAAATCTTTTTTTCATAATCAAATAAATTATTTTTTTGTTTGTTTGTTTATCTTGTTAAATATGGGAATTACATCTATATTTGAAGATCTTAAGACCTTAAAAGGACATCCAAAGGTTCTCACTTCTTGGAACTACAAATTGGCCATCTGTTTGAAATGGTCACCATGGAAATATTGAATAATTTTTATTATTGTGTTGCCTTTACATCATTAGATACAGGTTGCTTCATTTTGGGTTTAAAGACCTAATTAAAAAACTTAATTAAATGTTCCCTCTTGGTGGAATGACCTGCCCAACTCAACCCGAGCAGCTGAGTCTGTAGCCATCTTCAAGAATCGGCTTAAAACACATCTCTTCCATCTTTATTTGACCCTCTAACTTTAGCGCTCATTATTCTAATTCTATTCTTTAAAAAAAAAAAACTAACTAGCTTTCTAATCTTTTAGTATTCTATCTTTTTTCTTTTCATTTATTATACAATTAACAAAAGCAACAAAAAAAGACCTCTAACACTAGCTTGCTCTATTCTTTCTCTATTCTATCTGTTTTTATTTATTATATTATTTAAAAGCCCTTGCTACGTGTACTGCGTTTAAGCTAACTGAGACTTGTTTTAGCACTTGTATATCATTGCTCTTTTGTTGATTTTGAATTGCTTCCATTGTCCTCATTTGTAAGTCGCTTTGGATAAAAGCGTCTGCTAAATGACTAAATGTAAATGTAAAGATCTGAAAATTATTTAGTCTGTTTGGTTTAGTAGCATATTTCAGAATGACCTGGAGTTCGGTGGAAACAGACTAGAAGTTGACTGAATAACTGAAGCTGTAATATATTTTAAGCACCTGTTACAGAAACCATTTTGCATTTATTCCTGTTTGCATAAATGCATGTACAAATATCTCTAAAATAATGTGAAATGTTATGTGAATCACACCAGTGACCAATTTTAGATGTCTCTTCTAAATGAGACAGGCAGCAGGTAAAACATGACTAAAGTCCACAAGGCAACTTTTTATTTAACTAGCCAAATCATAAAATTTATTTGCATTTGTTTGTCACACACACACACACACACACCATTTACAATTCATTGTCCTTTTTTAAATTACTCTTTACTGAAAAGACAGTAAAGGCTACATAGGTCAAAAATAAAAGTTTGTGTAGCAATTTAATATTTTTGATTAAAAAAAGAGTGGTTGAAAAGAAAATATAAGAACAACTACTTAAAATTATGCAAAACTACAAATCCCACCAGAGCCTGTGTGCATTGTTGAAATCATAGTAGGTGACATATGGAAAAAAGGACCTTCAGGATAAAGACTTAAAAGTTTTTATAAATATCTGATAAAAGTTTTTATAAATATCTGATCTGGTTTTGACAAAATACAGACAGTTATCCAACCTTAGCGAAAAGGTTGTGTATTTTTATTTTAAATTAGCCTCAGGACAATAGTGTACATGTACTTTTAGTATACTATTATTATTATTATTATTATTATTATTATTATTATTATTATTTTAGTATTTATTATTTATATACTATTATAGTATTTATTCATATTTTGATTCTATTTGTTTTTATATTTTTCAGTTGTTATTGATTTTATTTTAAGTTTTAATATTTCCAAAAGGCTTTACTTTTATTTCAGTTTAAGTTTAAGCAATATCATGATTAAACATATTCTAGTTGCTAAGACAACATGTCTAATTTTACTCCACGTTTTTTTTTTAATATCAGGTTATATTTTAGCTATTTTTAATCATTTTAGTTTTAGTATAAGTAGTTACAATGACAATATGTTGTTGTCTGAGAACAGGGAAGTGACCATGTAATGTCATTTTGATGAAATAAAGATGACAAATCAAAAGAAAGAGTACATTTGGCAAGAACCTGACTTGCTTTAAAAAATGTCACGTAAATAACCTTCTCTTTAAATAGCAGTATCTGTTGTCGTTAAAACGGTCATGTTAATCGGTTTCTCTGTCCTCCCACGCTCAGCTCACGTTGATTTCGATCAGAACTCGAAACTCACGCGCAGCAGCAGGATCCCACCGGAGTGCATCGAGCGTGTGACGACATGCAGGTAAAGAGACACCGCGCGCTCTCTGAAGGTGTGTCCTTACTTCTTTCAGATAGACCAAAAACATTTCAGTTAGAGGAACAGCAGAGTTCATACGACGCTCCAAGAGAAGGACTTCTTTCACTTTGGGAAATACCGAGAAGTCTGAAAAACACGAATTATGGCTGTCTCTGCAAGTTATAGCATCTTGTTTATTTTCGTGTGTGAAGGGCTAATTTTTGCTTCGGCGGATCCAGGTGAGTCGCTTTAACTCGTCTGTATTTTTCTAACAAATTTTGTAGCTTAGGCTGTTTGATTTTCTAATGTAGTCCTACTGTTGTTTGTAATTCAGTCATTTAGAATTCACAATCAGATTCACCATTGATGTGTTTTGTTTCAGCTAAAGGCAAAGGACGAGGTTTAATAATCTGGGTGGATGAAGATTCAGACAAACTCTCCATTAATCAGCTCGCTAAAGATACACTACAGAGCAGTCTCACAACTATCTTCCTGCCAATTATTTACATAATTATTTTGGCTGTGGGGTTGCCAACCAACACGATGGCTATATATGTCTTGGTGTTCAGGTCAAAGAAAATTCACCCTGGTACCATTTACATGGGCAACCTAGCACTGGCTGACCTGATGTTTGTCATCTGGACGCCTCTCAAGATCGCTTACCATTTGAAAGGAAATAACTGGACTTTTGGTGAAGGGATGTGCAAAGTTTTGGTGGGTTTCTTCTACGGCAACATGTACTGTTCCATCCTCTTCATCGCTTGTCTGAGCATCCAGCGGTACTGGGTCTGCGCTCACCCACTCACCCAGCAAAGAAAAAATAACAAATTTGCTATCATCGTATCTGTGTGTATCTGGATCTTCATTGGGGTCAGTACTACACCCTTGTACCTGTACCAGCAAACTGTTGAACTCCCGGACCTCAACATCACCACCTGCCACGATGTCAATCTTGTCAGTATGGAGAACTTTAAATCGGACAATGTGTTCCTGGATGTTCAGCTGCCTTATTATTATTTTATGGTGATGGCAGGTCTTGTCTTCTTCATCCCAATGTTGGTCATCATTGCAGCTTATATTCTTCTCCTTCGCTCACTAGGGAATCCCACAGTTGAGGGCAATGCTGGAAAAAGCCGCCAACGAGCTGTGGTTCTCATCGTAACTGTGCTCATAACGTTCTTGGTCTGCTTCATTCCAAGTAATGTGATGTTGGTCGTGCATTACACTCTCCTGCGAAACAACTTGGTCAATAACGGCTATGGTTTCTACATCATGACACTGTGCCTGGCCAGTCTCAACAGCTGCTTTGACCCTTTCATCTACTATTACGTCTCGGATGAATTCAGGGAGCACGTCAAGAACGCGTTACTGTGCCGTAGCAGTCGAACGGTGAAGAGGATGAGGGTCTCGTTCAGCTCAATGAAGTATTCTCAAAGGACCAAGACATATACGTCCAGCACAGGCAACACAGAAAGCAGCAACTGCTGAGAGCAGATGGACATGGACTATGATGGACAAGAGTTTATGTATATTTGGAATATAGTTTACTTCATACTTCAGTTTACTTCATATTCACGCTCTATGTTCTGCATTGGATGATACTGAAACTGTCTGAGAGCAGATTGAAGTGTTTATGAAGACATTTAGCTTCAGAGACCTTCGTAAACCCCAAAGCTGAAGAAGGAGTTTGAACAGAACGATCTCTGTTTCTGTCGCATGTCTAAAACTCGGGCTCGTGAAGCCAAAGCAGTCTCATAAACAACAAGCATTCCAGCCAGAATGTTCTGTTGTTATATTTAATATTGTTCAGGTGGGCTTTGTGAAATATTTAGTGTGAATTTGCCAGCCTGTAATGGGTAAAAAAATTTAATAAAAAAAAAAGGCTTTATTTTAACAAATCTATTAGCCAGAATTTTTGTTTTTAATATTTTTTTCTTTTGTATCAAAAAAAGTGATATTTTTGTTTTTGCCTGTTAGTCACAATGACTTCTTTTTATAACTTACTGTATTATATAGCCGTAATTTGGTCACTATTCTTGTCTGTGATGCACATGTTGGAATTATATTTTTCTGAATTCATTCAGATTCACTTTCTAAATTCAGCTGTAACTGTATTCAACTGTAACTTTGTTATCTCAAAAGTGGTGTTCTAGAGAATAACCAGTCAGTTCAGTGTTTCATTCACACCTTGTTTATCAGATGTCACTCTAACAAGGAAATGCAGCTGTTAACACAAGTTTACTCACTTTATCCCTAAAGGCACAATGTCTCATAAATAAAAGTATTATTTGCTTTGAAAGTTTGTTTTTCTGCTGAATTGTTAGTTTCCTATTAATAATTGAGTACCTTGGATCACATGTGGAGTACAAAACATTTTTTATAAGTGAGTCATATGTTGTTTGTGGAAACTATGACAAACTGTGTCATCAACCCAAACCATGAAGCTTAACCTTGTGAAGTAAGACTTCATGGTGTTATCTTTCGGCCACAAAATGTTACATTCCTTTGTTTAAACATTTTGTGCTTTTGTGGGGACAAAATGTGCCTCATGAACATTATTAAATGTAAATGCAAAGCTGTTTACACAACAATTTACAAAAATTCATTCTGCTTTTGTTTTAATGAATATAGCACTTTTAAATGTCTATACTGCTTTGATTAGTACGAGCATGTTTCTACCATTAACCCCCCCCCCCCACACACACACACACACACACACCCACACACCCATTATAAATTTCAGAAAATGCAAAACTTATCTATAATATAACAACATAACATACTGATAAGTATAAACATAAGTAGTAAATAAATTGTGATAATAAATGAACAAATGTGACTTACAGTCACCTGAAGAATAACACAAAAATAAAATTAGAAATTAACAAAAAAGTGCAAAAGAAAAAAGTATTACATTTGTAGGTATTTTCTGATTGAATCTTTTAAAATATCGAAGAGACCAGACATAAGCTATACACCCAAACAGACAAATGTGACAAACCACAACTATGCCTACAGTGACAAGTACTTAATACAACAAAAAGAAATATGAGAAACATGGAATGCCTAAAATAGTCAGACAACAAAGGCAACAAAATCAATGTTACCTATTGTAATTTATGTGTAGGTGTTAAACAGCAAGCTTGCTAGATAATCTAATTAGCATACCCATTTCATTTCCATTTTGTGCATACAGTGGAAAATGGCATACATAAACTTAAAATATTTAAATTCGTGAATGCTAGTCATGGTCTCTTTCAAAAGACATTTAGTGCTCTTTTGGTGAATTAAAAGCAAGCAGCAATGTAATTGAAATTAAAACAGCATTACAGAAGTTTGCATTTATTTTAAAGAAAATAAAGTAAAATTAAATAAGCAGTTAACTCAAGAAAAAACGTTCCACAGTGTCAGTGTTGCCAGTTAAGATGTTCTAAAAAGGCTATTCAAAATACTGCATAAGTATCAAGGGCAAATACACAGTGATTAACTTGTGATTCTTACCTCTATATTGCTCTTTTTTCCCTGCTCCTCTTATTTGCGTCGCTCCCTGCCTTGTGCTCCTGATAATTTTCTTTTTTCACTCATTTTTTAACTGTGCATGCGCCATGCATAATTAATGCATTATGATGATATATAATAGATATGTCATGATGCAGAAAGTGTTTAAATTAGTCCAACATGACATGTTGTCAAATCTGATTATTTTTCGTTGATGTCAATTTTATTTTATTCTAACATTATTTGAATCAGTTCGATGATTGATCAGTACTAAATTTTAATTGTCATTATTTGCTTAATATATGGGCGTAGGAGCGCACGGTGGTCTCAAGAGGGGAAAAATCTTTCGTGCAGCTGCGCCCTAGGCAACTGCCTGTGTCGCCTATGCCACGGGCCGGCCCTGCTCACAATCACCGTTTTATTTGTACCCATGGTGGAAACAGGTTTCCATATCTTCCAGCCCCTCAGGTAGCATCAGTATCTGAAAGTGTCCATTCATCTCGCTCATTTACATTTCCCTCGGTCTCAGGTGACTATAATGTGTGGGGTCAGATACATGTAGCCTCCGGGTTGGCTGCGACCATCCAAAGCTTTAAATAAGATACACAAACTCTCTGTCTCCCCCTCCCTCTTTTTCTCACGCTGTCTCACTCTCCGATGATCCAATTTCACACACACAGAATCTCAATCCAAGACTTCACAGCTTCCTGACCGTTTCTAGATGTGTGTGCCTTTTGACGTTGCTATGGATACTACACTGGTCTTGTTTGTGGCATTTAGGTTGCAGTTTCTTACTGGCATCATTGGAATAATTATTTGATGTGTGATAAGAGGATGCATTTGACAAGTGGGTTTTTGCAGCATACTATGGTATAGGTGAAGGTGGTAAACTCAGTGACAATGTCATGTTATAGGCTACATAGCATAAAGGTGAAATTAGTTAAATTTCGCATGTAAAAACATGCATATTGTCCACAGTCAGTAGTATAGAGATGTAAGAAGCACAGGGTGCTTTCTGGTGGTCAGTGTGGCAAATTCACCTGTCCTGAACACGACCAAAATTTGCATCGCGAAATTTCATCCTCAAGAAAAACTCCAGATCTGTGTTGCCATGTCTATGGAATTTTGCTACTTTTATACTATTTCCACGGGTTATTTTTTGTTAGTTTTTAGTTACAGGTAAGTGATTAGACATGCTATTTTGGAGCCAAGACGGAGTGGAAACCTGCAGAAAAATGTGACTGGGCTAGTTTTATTAAGCAGAGTTGGCAAGTTGGTTTCCGCCCAATTGCTACTTAAAACTAGCCCAATCGCGTTCCGGGGTAAAATATACAGGTTTTTTTTACGGGGTTCCCCTGGTAAAATGTGCACTCCTGGGGCTAAATATCACATTCTGCGGGAGAACCGTGAACTTTGGCAACACTGGCAATACTGCTCCCTATCTGGCTGTTCCCTATGTGAATGACTGGATTGGAAATTTCACTGAACATCGGTTACTGTGACCACACCTTAATAATTCAAATAAATTTAGATTTTCATGTTTTGTGAAGAAAATTGCCCATGCAGAACTAGCCACTATGTTCTTTGTTTTAGGGTAGGCTATTTCTAGCATGTTGCTAAGTGGTTACTTACTCAAAATAACCTTTCTTTTTGATATTCTTTAGATGCAGTCCCTCCTTCACTGCAAATAGATTATTTAGCCCATTTTATCATCAACTGTAATAAGGATAATAATAGCAAATATTTCCTTTGAAAGCAACATATTTGAGGTATAATTGAAGTCTGTGGCATAAAGGGTACAGCATAAAAGTTTAATACTTGGATGTCTGTTCAAATCTCTAACCTGAGGTATGAGTAATAGTGGCACTTGCCCAGCAAAACACCACTTTTAAGTTTTCCAGTACAGATATTTTAAGGTGAGAAGCGAACAACTAGCTGTTAAAAGACAGAAAGATTGTGGACTTCGGCCTTTTCTGTTTATGAGAGACCAGCAGTGTTTAAAGCAAGAAGTTCCCATTGCATAACGCTTACAGCACAGAAAAGAAGACGTTACTTCTCTTTCTGTCATCTCTCCCTCCCTCTGCTCTCTTTCTTTGTCTGTTCACTCCCCCTTTTACTCCCTCCATGTGTCTGACAACCTGTTATTCAGCTTTATGTTTTTTCCCATGCCCGAACAAACCTCAGGGATGCATAAAGCAGAGTAGAAGAAGCATGATACTGTGCGGGACAGGTATATGTGATAACCTGTGAGATGTTGAGTATTAGTGAGTGACATTTTGGATTGCTTCCTGAACAGATAACCTATGTATGTGGATTTGTGCAAACAGTACACCTCAGTCTCCTTGTCTTTCATTCGGCTGTTCAATTGCATGTGCCCATGCACCGCCACCTGCAGTTTAAGATTCAGGATCACTTCTCAAGACACAATTATCTATTATTCACTGCTGTGTCTGTCAGGGTCTTGAGTCTTTGACGGATGTGTGTTGGCCTGTATTTTAAAAGGACCAGTCTGTGAAGCTCTTTGTGTCTGTGTTTAGGAAAAACACAACGACTGGTAAAACCAGTTGAGCTGAGCATGTTGAAGCAGGTTTGTTGTTGGTTGTGGTCATGTCCCAGTTACACTCTATCTATCTATCTATCTATCTATCTATCTATCTATCTATCTATCTATCTATCTATCTATCTATCTATCTATCTATCTATCTATCTATCTATCTATCTATCTATCTCTCTATCTGTCTGTCTGTCTGTCTGTCTGTCTGTCTGTTTGTCTATCTTCAACATGCTCAACTCAACTGGTTTTATCTATCTATCTATCTATCTGTCTGTCGTGACATATGACCACTATATGTACCACATATATTTAAATAAAGAAGCAAATTACAAACCATAAGACAAATACAATAGATATAAATACAAACCCGATTCCAAAAAAGTTGGGACACTGTACAAATTGTGAATAAAAACAGAATGCAATGGTGTGGAAGTTTCAAATTTCAATATTTAGAATACAACATAGATGACATATCAAATGTTTAAATTGAGAAAATTTATCATTTTAAGGGAAAAATAAGTTGATTTTAAATTTCATGGCATCAACACATCTCAAAAAAGTTGGGACAAGGCCATGTTTACCACTGTGTGGCATCCCCTCTTCTTTTTATAACAGTCTGCAAACGTCTGGGGACTGAGGAGACAAGTTGAACAAGTTTAGGAATAGGAATGTTGACCCATTCTTGTTTAATACAGGCTTCTAGTTGCTCAACTGTCTTAGGTCTTCTTTGTCTCATCTTCCTCTTTATGATGCACCAAATGTTTTCTATGGGTGAAAGATCTGGAATACTGGCTGGCCATTTCAGTACCCGGATCCTTCTTCTACGTAGCCATGATGTTGTAATTGATGCAGTATGTGGTCTGGCATTGTCATGTTGGAAAATGCAAGGTCTTCCCTGAAAGAGACGACATCTGGATGGGAGCATATGTTGTTCTAGAACTTGGATATACCTTTCAGCATTGATGGTGCCTTTCCAGATGTGTAAGCTGCACATGCCACACGCACTCATGCAACCCCATACCATCAGAGATGCAGGCTTCTGAACTGAGCGCTGATAACAACTTGGGTTGTCCTTGTCCTCTTTAGTCCGGATGACATGGCGTCCCAGTTTTCCAAAAAGATTCGCATTCACTTCGAACTTGAATCATGGCGGAATATCCTGTGATGTCCACTTCGCAGGGAACTTACATTTGAATAGAACAAATGTCTGAAGTGATAAGCAGAGACATACAAAATGTGCAGAGCAGGGGGGCGCGAGGACTGGAGTTCCGTTTCTAACGTTGATGGAAGCGTATGGAACACAGCGAGATCTACTGTACAGATCTGGTAAGTGCAGCACTCCTGTAGCCTATTCAGTGGCTGTTCAGAATGAAGTATTAGTTCTGCGTACTATTTTTTAAGTAATGTGTAAAATAGTATGCAATATTGAACTATAAACGTTTCAAATGGTTGTCTGCTGCAGATTTGTGCATCTCTGTTGCACAATTCATTTTGTGTGCAAGTTATAAAGTTATTTTGCCTTTTTAATACAATTTGGGGTAAAAAAAAAAAAAGTCTTTTAATGACTTTTGGTAGGAGATGAGGACTAATATTACTTCATTTTACACAGTGGAATTGGAAGGTCAAGTCTAATGCATTACATTGTGCATTACATACGGTAGGCTATAGTTTTTATTGAAAATAGGTAATCAGAGCGTTGCATACATAAAATATGCATACTGTGCAAAATATACATATTATATGATGCAGAAATAATAAAAGTAGCACGGTGAGCTGTGATGATTATTCTGTGATTATATTATTTAGTGTAAAGAACTGAGTTTAGTTCTTGTCAACTTAGGTGGTTGATGCATCTTATTCAGTGTAAATGTGAATGCAATCATTTCTATTGTGAGCTCTCTGATGTTCACAGACAATTCGTTGATTTGTCTAAGCATTGTCTTATCTCTCCTGCGTAACTACTTGCTTAAAACACAGTCCACATTTTCTCCCAGTTTCCACATTCCTCAAGGACCCCTCTGTTGCAGTGCCAGAGGGGGAGGCGTCCACAAAAGTGCCTGATGGGAAATGTTCCAGTGTTTCCTGTGCTGAGCTGCAGATAACAACTAACTGTTCAGAGAGCTCAGCCTGAGGTCTTCAGAGATACTGAGCTGCTGGACGAAAGCCAAGTACCGCTCAGCCTCGCATGCACAAACGCCGCAAAGCTCCGACTTTCATGTTTGTTTGGCCTCCTCCGAGCGAGCCAAAGGTTGCAGATAGCACCACCGCCCCCTATGCGAAAGGTCATCTGTGTTTTATGACTTTGCACGCTGGTATCTTAAACTGAAAAATCAGAATCATATCAGAAATTGTTCAGTTCCTGGTGTCATAAGCCAACTTGATCTGAATTTCTCTTTCTCTCTTCTCTCTCCCGCTCTCTTTTAAAGCATGGAGAGCTATTCTCCATGTGCCAGAGGGATCAGTAGGAGGCTGAAAGAGAAGATGATTAATTAGCATTGCCTCTCCGCTTTGGCTGTAGACTGATCTCAGCCCAGATTCTCTACGGGCTTCTCTTATGTAAAACTGTCGAATAACACAGTGTGGCATAGAACCGAATGATGGCTGAAAACAAACAATGCATGCTGTGGAGTATGTTCAGGCCAGTCGGACATCCATATCCTAAAGTTTAAAGACATTTACACTTTCACATTTCTTTCTATAGTTCTAGAATTTGGTCTTAATTTGTGCTCATTTCAGTCCATTAAAGTAGTCCATATGAATCATACTCTATATTCCAAGTCTACTGAAGCCATGTGATACCTTAGTGTGAAGAAGAAATATTTGAAGTAAAAATAAAAATTCAGTTACTTACCCTCATGTTGTTCCAAACCAGACTCTCTTCTGCAAAACACTAAGAAAATATTTTTTACAGTGTTTTGTCTGTGCTTTTAAGGTCAATGAGATAAAATGTTGTTTTGGACTCTGGCATTCTTTAAAATATCTTATTTGTCGAAAAATAACAAAATATTAAAATGAGTTTTTATTAAACTTGCGGTTGCCTGATTGGTCGGGTGATATATGAGAACCAATAGCATTAACATCCAATAAGTCAAAAAGTGCCTTTTTATATTTACCATAATTGCAAATGAGATTTCAGAGCTCTCTTTTGGACACAAATCTATGGTATGGCTTCAGAAGTCTCATAATATGGTGCACAACTATCAATTTATGGTGCTTTTTTTGTCTTTTTTTTTTTAAAGTCTGGCAAAATATCACCATGTAGTTTCAATGAAAGAGCAGCTCAGATATTTTGCTGAATGTCTCATGTTGTGTTTCATGGAAGTAAGAAGGATATAGAGTTGGAATGACATGAAGGTGCGTAAATTATGACCAAATTTTTGGCTCATTTTTGGGTCTCTTTAAGTTTAATGCAGTTCTCAAGTGTCAACCAATATTGTTCAGCCATTGTAACATACCACTTGGCATGATATATCAAAAAGTGAGGTCTGTTTCTCACACAAATCTATCTTATGGCTCAAAAGACTTTTTTTTAACACCTTGGCAGTGTAAAACTATCTATTTTCACTGTAAGAACAGCTCAAACATCAGAATGTTTCAGTAAAATTACTGAACCTAAACATAAGAGCCTGATAAAAATACTCATTTAAGATGAAAACTCTGAACTCTTCATTATGACATATGTATGAACTATTCCTTTAAGCCTTATGCAAGTCTCAAATGTTATATACAGTCACTTTTTTTTTTTTTACTTGATCGGTCATGTGATGTTCAAGAACGGATAGTATTAAGCCTCAATGATGTACAACCAGGTATGATGCATCATTTTTAAAGTAAACACAATCTTCAGAGCTCTGGTGACTTGAATTCTGGTCTGTTTGTCATACACATATACTGTATGGCTTCAGAAGGCATGGAATGTAGTGCATATTGTCTTGTTTTTACCAATAAATCACTGTCCACTTTTGCTGGAAGAGCAGCTCGGACATCTCATTTTGTGTTTCATGAAAGAAAGAATGACATTAGTAAATTGTGCCTTTAAACTTTACAATGACTGTGTCAAAATTATCATGCTCAAATTTACTCATGCTGTCTGTATTTTGAACATTTTGAATTTATATTAACAAATGCAAACAGCAGCAGGGATGATGATGTAAGTAGTCTTAGATCTTTCTAGCAATCACAGTGAGCCAACTGTGTTAGCCAACATGCCACACAGTTACTTCATACACTCCTCTTCTCTAACGTTTATAACTGTCAGTGTGGTTTTTTTTTTGTTTTGTTTTTTGTGGAGCAATCCATAGGTTACAACACATCCTTGAATGCATATCAACACAGCTGAAGGTAAACTTAACAAACAACACATCATTTTATTGACTCAAGTTTAGTAAAAAGTGTCAAAATACAATAACAAGCATTGGAATACAAGCCATTTTGAACACGCATAATCTTTTTGAAAGACATTGGGCCAAAACTACAAACCTGAGATATGCCACAAAACTCCACAAATTGGCCATCAAATGCTAAAGAGTTTTTTTTTTATTATTTAGAAAAATAGAGAGATTTGCAAGAAAAGATACATTATACATTCAAAGAGCAGGGTGCTTTCGCCGGGAATGTGCTGCTTGCTTCTCTACTGGTTTGTTAGTAAGACACTTGATCTGCAGTTTCAGGGAGAAGATGAATAGCGCCGGGGAATGTGCGAGACAGGGGCGGACAGATGGAGTGAAGAGAGAGATGAGAGCGAGGGTGTGAAAGGGAAAGCAGAGCCTCAGGCTTCCTTTTCGTCCCTTTCTTTTCGCGTTTTTGTCTTCACAGGAGCCGGCATGGTTGCGGTTCCCCCAAGCCAGTCCCAGTGAGCGAAGAAAGGCGCAAAGTTGGTGCCCGGCTGCTGATGGTGAGCATCGTGCCGCAGCGCTCCACCCCAAAGGCCGAAGGGAACCAGACGATGCATCGCCCAAGGGAAGTCATACCCGCAGTGGTCCTCAGTGGACACCCAGATGTTGAACAGCATGAATGCCCAGGTGGTGAGACAGTGGCACTGGAGGAGCAAAGGATCCACGGTGGTCCAGAAGCCCACGCTGAAGAGCTCCCAAGCGGACAGGTATTGTGTAACCAGGCTGAAGGTTTGGCGATACTGGTGGTGGAGCGCGTGGAAAGTGCGGTAGAGCCAGCCGACACGGTGATGCAGCAGGTGCCACAAGTAGTACTGGAAGTCGAACACCACGGTGCAGCCCACGATTCCCAGCAGGAAGGCGGTGAGCGTGGGCGCCTCGCGGGGCAGCGGCACGGGCGGCCGCCAGAGCCACTGGGCTATGGCGGCGGGGAAGATGTAGAGCAGATGGTTGTACGTGGTGAGCGCCAAAGTGGAGCCGATGTTGGACCAGGTGACGGTGCGGTCCTGGTGGATCTGGAAGCGGCGGATGGAGGGCCAGGTGCGAGCTAGCAGGTCCAGCACGGTGTAGAAGAACACTAGCACCAGGTACATGGACACTGAGATGATGACGGGAAACAGCGGAGAGCGCAAGGTGCTCTCGTGATTCTGCTGAAGGTAATCCCACATGGGCTGCAGCACGGAGTGCTCCGACAGAGCCCAGGTTGTGTTGCTGACATCCAGCACGCCACGCAGACTGCCGGGAATCATGTCCAGCTATGTGTTGTTGATGCAACAGCCAGACCGCTGTTACTCCTGCGGCGGGGTGAGGATGCTGGCAGCGGCCGGCGGCGACTTTCTCTTGTTTTGAGTGCTGGATGTGGCTTTTTGTAAAAGATCTGATCTGCGCCAAATGAGGCAGGCCTTTACGCCTCTAAAATGTGTCCAAGCACCACCTCCTGCATCTGTAGCATTTCTCTCTCTCTCTCTTTCTCTCACCCCCCCCCCCCCCCACTCCTCTTCTCTTGGTATGGTGTGTGTGTGTGTGTGTGTGTGTGTGTGTGTGTGTGTGTGTGTGTGTGTGTGTGTGTGTCTGTGTGAGGACGCATTTTTCATTGGTAGTTTGAGGATTATCCAACATTTGAACAGCTAAAACATTCCTGCGCCACTCATTTCTGACCTAGAAAGTGGGGAGAAAAATGCAGAGATGTCTCAATAATCTGTGAAGTGTCTATTTGATTTGAATCATCTGCATTTAGTTTTAATAACCAGAGATGGACATTGATTTCATCGATGCATTGCTGTTCAAACGATGTGCAAAAATGTATGTAAATTACAAACAAAAATTATATACTTCAAAAAAGTTTCATTTGAAGTACTACAATTACTACGAAAAAATACATTAAAACTATATAGAAATATTTAAAAAACAAAAAGTTATAAAAATGGCAAAAAAAAAAATTATTAAAAGTGAATTCTTTTTTTGTTATTGAAAATCTAAAAATAAAAGTTTATTCAAAATATGAATAAATACAATAATAGTACAAACAATACAAAAAATAACAGTAAAAAATACTTATTAGATCTTGAGATGTTCACTTATAGCACACTTTAAAATGTTTTTTTTTTCTTCTAAACCTATTTAAATTTCATCTTTGAAAAGGATAAGGTGAATTCCTTAATAGACGATGTCCCTATTAATGTAGGCTTTGCTCGTTTTATGCACTTGCAATGAATAGAGACTAGAGTTTTTAAGCATCAAAAAATGCAAAAGAACCACAAAGGTATTAGAAAACTGGTACATACAACTCGTGCACTGTATTTCAAGTCCTAGCTGAAGGCATACGATAGTTTTGCATGAGAAACATAAATTTTTACTTGTTACTTCTGTCATGAATGCACCAATGAGAGCTAAGATAATGATTTTCAGTAAACAATAGTTCAGAACTTACTATGAACCTGTTCACGTATTAGACGTTGTTTTCGCATTTTGTGAGACATTTTCTATTTTAGGTGATCTGTTCCTTTAACTGCTTTAAGTTGTACTTATGTAACCGGTGGATGTTGAAGCATATATAGCAACTGACCTCAACATTACAGCATTTCAGAAGTTTCTCCAAAACATCATCTCTGTATAAGGATGAGTAGGCCTGTGCAGCCTAGTTTCTCTCGCTTTTTCTCTTTCTGTCTCTCATTAATCATAACTTTTCTGTCAGACCTTCACAGAGATAAAAAGCCTTTGTTTATGTTTTGATGTTTTCAGACCAGGAAGTTGCAGTTGGGTGTCACTGTGGTCATGCATAAATCTCTCTACAGAATAAAGTTGGTTTGTTCGAACAGAAAGAAGCTGAGAGCAGGACAGGGCAGACGGCCACAGAGCTGGTCTCTGTGAGTCATTAATGATCCACTTCTCATGCAAAAAAACATCCTCCATGATAGAGACAACAGCATTTTTTTGTATTTGTATGATTTGTTTTCAGTGTATATGTATGTAAACTAATTGTTAGTACAGGATGCATGAATAAATCACAGAAAACTGTGTGAAAGGCTGGATGCAAACACTGAATAAAAATGTGAATCATTTGTGAGTCATTTACAGGCTGATTGACATGAGATGCAGTGCGTTAATGCTTAAAGGTGAAGTGTAATTTTTTAAGCTTTTAATTGACATGATGTAAGCTATTCATATCAGTGCATATAAATTATAGTGATTAATTTGCATGGACTGTGTATTCCAGCCAGAACATATGAAGTATAAAATATATTATTTATTGTTTTATAAAATAAAATGTATGCAGGTTTGAAATAAGTACATTTAATTTTCAAGTCAGCTGTTCCTTTATAATGCATAACAATGTATACATGTTTTTTGCATTAAAGGAATAGTTCACACAAAAAATGAAAATGTA
Source organism: Cyprinus carpio (assembly GCF_018340385.1). NCBI lineage: Eukaryota > Metazoa > Chordata > Actinopteri > Cypriniformes > Cyprinidae > Cyprinus > Cyprinus carpio. Next base: position 5,278,634 of record NC_056617.1, on the reverse strand, counting down.
CTCACTCTCAGGCCATCTGAGTTTATTTCTTTATTGGAATGGATTTAGAGAAATTGAGCATTACATGACTTGCTCACCAATAGATCCTCTGCAGTGAATGGGTGCCGTCAGAATGAGAGTCCAAACAGCTGATAAAAACATCACAATTATCCACAAGTAATCGACACCACTCCAGTTCATCAATTAACATCTTTTGAAAGGCTGTGTTTGTTAAGGCATTTTAACTCTAAACTATCATTCCTGGCCAAAATACGAGTCCATAATCCATTAAAAATTTATTTAAAAGTTATCCTCTCATTTCAAAATCCACTAATGTATTCATGTAAAACTGTTGGACAGTTATAAACAGTCCTTGATCTGTGCATATTTCTCTACTGATTCAGACAAGACCACCTTTTCACTGGAGAAATCAATATTATGGACAGACGAGTTATATTTTAGTTAGAAGCCATGGTTTGAAGTTAAAAATGACAAGCATTGGAATACAAGCCATTTTGAACACGCATAATCTTTTTGAAAGACATTGGGCCAAAACTACAAACCTGAGATATGCCACAAAACTCCACAAATTGGCCATCAAATGCTAAAGAGTTTTTTTTTATTATTATTTAGAAAAATAGAGAGATTTGCAAGAAAAGATACTTTATACATTCAAAGAGCAGGGTGCTTTCGCCGGGAATGTGCTGCTTGCTTCTCTACTGGTTTGTTAGTAAGACACTTGATCTGCAGTTCAGGGAGAAGATGAATAGCGCCGGGGAATGTGCGAGACAGGGCGGACAGATGGAGTGAAGAGAGAGATGAGAGCGAGGGTGTGAAAGGGAAAGCAGAGCCTCAGGCTTCCTTTTCGTCCCTTTCTTTTCGCGTTTTTGTCTTCACATGAGCCGGCATGGTTGCGGTTCCCCCAAGCCAGTCCCAGTGAGCGAAGAAAGGCGCAAAGTTGGTGCCCGGCTGCTGATGGTGAGCATCGTGCCGCAGCGCTCCACCCCAAAGGCCGAAGGGAACCAGACGATGCATCGCCCAAGGGAAGTCATACCCGCAGTGGTCCTCAGTGGACACCCAGATGTTGAACAGCATGAATGCCCAGGTGGTGAGACAGTGGCACTGGAGGAGCAAAGGATCCACGGTGGTCCAGAAGCCCACGCTGAAGAGCTCCCAAGCGGACAGGTATTGTGTAACCAGGCTGAAGGTTTGGCGATACTGGTGGTGGAGCGCGTGGAAAGTGCGGTTGAGCCAGCCGACACGGTGATGCAGCAGGTGCCACAAGTAGTACTGGAAGTCGAACACCACGGTGCAGCCCACGATTCCCAGCAGGAAGGCGGTGAGCGTGGGCGCCTCGCGGGGCAGCGGCACGGGCGGCCGCCAGAGCCACTGGGCTATGGCGGCGGGGAAGATGATGTAGAGCAGATGGTTGTACGTGGTGAGCGCCAAAGTGGAGCCGATGTTGGACCAGGTGACGGTGCGGTCCTGGTGGATCTGGAAGCGTCGGATGGAGGGCCAGGTGGGAGCTAGCAGGTCCAGCACGGTGTAGAAGAACACTAGCACCAGGTACATGGACACTGAGATGATGACGGGAAACAGCGGAGAGCGCAAGGTGCTCTCGTGATTCTGCTGAAGGTAATCCCACATGGGCTGCAGCACGGAGTGCTCCGACAGAGCCCAGGTTGTGTTGCTGACATCCAGCACGCCACGCAGACTGCCGGGAATCATGTCCAGCTATGTGTTGTTGATGCAACAGCCAGACCGCTGTTACTCCTGCGGGCGGGGGGTGAGGATGCTGGCAGCGGCCGGCGGCGACTTTCTCTTGTTTTGAGTGCTGGATGTGGCTTTTTGTAAAAGATCTGATCTGCGCCAAATGAGGCAGGCCTTTACGCCTCTAAAATGTGTCCAAGCACCACCTCCTGCATCTGTAGCATTTCTCTCTCTCTCTCTTTCTCTCACCCCCCCCCCCCCACTCCTCTTCTCTTGGTATGGTGTGTGTGTGTGTGTGTGTGTGTGTGTGTGTGTGTGTGTGTGTGTGTGTGTGTGTGTGTGTGTCTGTGTGAGGACGCATTTTTCATTGGTAGTTTGAGGATGATCCAACATTTGAACAGCTAAAACATTCCTGCGCCACTCATTTCTGACCTAGAAAGTGGGGAGAAAAATGCAGAGATGTCTCAATAATCTGTGAAGTGTCTATTTGATTTGAATCATCTGCATTTAGTTTTAATAACCAGAGATGGACATTGATTTCATCGATGCATTGCTGTTCAAACGATGTGCAAAAATGTATGTAAATTACAAACAAAAATAATTATATACTTCAAAAAAGTTTCATTTGAAGTACTACAATTACTACGAAAAAAACATACATTAAAACTATATAGAAATATTTAAAAAACAAAAAGTTATAAAAATGGCAAAAAAAAAAATTATTAAAAGTGAATTCTTTTTTTGTTATTGAAAATCTAAAAATAAAAGTTTATTCAAAATATGAATAAATACAATAATAGTACAAACAATACAAAAAATAACAGTAAAAAATACTTATTAGATCTTGAGATGTTCACTTATAGCACACTTTAAAATGTTTTTTTCTTCTAAACCTATTTAAATTTCATCTTTGAAAAGGATAAGGTGAATTCCTTAATAGACGATGTCCCTATTAATGTAGGCTTTGCTCGTTTTATGCACTTGCAATGAATAGAGACTAGAGTTTTTAAGCATCAAAAAATGCAAAAGAACCACAAAGGTATTAGAAAACTGGTACATACAACTCGTGCACTGTATTTCAAGTCCTAGCTGAAGGCATACGATAGTTTTGCATGAGAAACATAAATTTTTACTTGTTACTTCTGTCATGAATGCACCAATGAGAGCTAAGATAATGATTTTCAGTAAACAATAGTTCAGAACTTACTATGAACCTGTTCACGTATTAGACGTTGTTTTCGCATTTTGTGAGACATTTTCTATTTTAGGTGATCTGTTCCTTTAACTGCTTTAAGTTGTACTTATGTAACCGGTGGATGTTGAAGCATATATAGCAACTGACCTCAACATTACAGCATTTCAGAAGTTTCTCCAAAACATCATCTCTGTATAAGGATGAGTAGGCCTGTGCAGCCTAGTTTCTCTCGCTTTTTTCTCTTCTGTCTCTCTCTCATAATCATAACTTTTCTGTCAGACCTTCACAGAGATAAAAAGCCTTTGTTTATGTTTTGATGTTTTCAGACCAGGAAGTTGCAGTTGGGTGTCACTGTGGTCATGCATAAATCTCTCTACAGAATAAAGTTGGTTTGTTCGAACAGAAAGAAGCTGAGAGCAGGACAGGGCAGACGGCCACAGAGCTGGTCTCTGTGAGTCATTAATGATCCACTTCTCATGCAAAAAAAAAACATCCTCCATGATAGAGACAACAGCATTTTTTTGTATTTGTATGATTTGTTTTCAGTGTATATGTATGTAAACTAATTGTTAGTACAGGATGCATGAATAAATCACAGAAAACTGTGTGAAAGGCTGGATGCAAACACTGAATAAAAATGTGAATCATTTGTGAGTCATTTACAGGCTGATTGACAATGAGATGCAGTGCGTTAATGCTTAAAGGTGAAGTGTAATTTTTTTAAGCTTTTAATTGACATGATGTAAGCTATTCATATCAGTGCATATAAATTATAGTGATTAATTTGCATGGACTGTGTATTCCAGCCAGAACATATGAAGTATAAAAATATATTATTTATTGTTTTATAAAATAAAATGTATGCAGGTTTGAAATAAGTACATTTAATTTTCAAGTCAGCTGTTCCTTTATAATGCATAACAATGTATACATGTTTTTGCATTAAAGGAATAGTTCACACAAAAATGAAAATGTACTCACTCTCAGGCCATCTGAGTTTATTTCTTTATTGGAATGGATTTAGAGAAATTGAGCATTACATGACTTGCTCACCAATAGATCCTCTGCAGTGAATGGGTGCCGTCAGAATGAGAGTCCAAACAGCTGATAAAAACATCACAATTATCCACAAGTAATCGACACCACTCCAGTTCATCAATTAACATCTTTTTGAAAGGCTGTGTTTGTTAAGGCATTTTAACTCTAAACTATCATTCCTGGCCAAAATACGAGTCCATAATCCATTAAAAATTTATTTAAAAGTTATCCTCTCATTTCAAAATCCACTAATGTATTCATGTAAAACTGTTGGACAGTTATAAACAGTCCTTGATCTGTGCATATTTCTCTACTGATTCAGACAAGACAACCTTTTCACTGGAGAAATCAATATTATGGACAGACGAGTTATATTTTAGTTAGAAGCCATGGTTTGAAGTTAAAAATGTCTTGAATTTGTTTCTTGCAAACAGGCAGCTTTTCACTTCAAAAGATTTCATTGATGGACAGGAGTGGTGTGGATTATTGTGATGTTTTTATCAGCTGTTTGGACTCTCATTCTGACGGCACCCATTCACTGCAGAGGATCCATTGGTGTAATGCTTATGTTATGTAATGCTAATTCTCCAAATCTGTTCTAATGAAAACACAAACTCGTGTATATCTTGGATGACCTGAGGGTGAGTACTATTCCTTTAACATAAAAGTGAAGTTTTCAGTATTTTGTGTTCTGGTGAGACTTGAATTGGCATTGTTTCTCATCACAGATGCTCAGTCAAAGCCACTACAGCTTGACGGAGGTTTCAGCTTGGTTAAATTTCTGGGAAGAGCCTTCAGGAGCACCAGGATTATCTGTCCGGGCCTGTAGCTGCTCAAGTTGCTCATCATCATCTGGTTGCAGTGAGTTGTCGATAAACAAGAGCATGCAGCTCTTACATAACATGCAGTATGATACAGACATTTCACATTTGCTGTTTAGGTATTTACACTGTAAAAGACCTGTAGCAATATTTATTTACCTGTACGAGAATTAGGTTGTTAAATTAGGATTATGGGTTAGTTATGGGACCAAGTTCTCTTACATGGTAAAACAGATTGTCTTTGTAGATGAACAGACTTTATGTACTTGATAACTGGTTTGTTTCTTGAGCAGCAAATCAGCACATTTCTGAAAGATCATGTGACACTGGAGTAATGATGCTGAAAATTCAGCTTTGCATCACAGGAATAAATTACATTTAAAAATACATTTTAAATTGTAATAATATTTCGCAGTATTACTGTTTGTACTGTATATTTGATCAAATAAATGCAGCCTTTAGTGAGCATAAGAGACTTCTTTTAAAAACATATTTTTTTAAATCTCATTGGCCACAAACTTTGAATGGTAGTGTCAGTTGTTTTCAATTCAAAATTTGAATACAAATTTCCAGAGTGTATCAAGGATACTGAAGTATCACTGGTATTACCAAAGCTGAGCCACTAGAGGTCAGAAACACATTGCCATTAAAACAGCAGATTGCAAGGAGCTGCCTGTTGTCTCAAGATGTGATGACACTACCATGCTGTTTACTTTAATGGTGTTTAGACAGCTGCAGTAGTATGAATACTGAGATATTATATGAACAAATTACAGATTTGTGTGTGACTATAAGGGTCATTGGCCTCCAAGCACAGTAAATTCAATAGGTTTCTCTCACTCTAATACACACAGTAGCCTACTTAGAAGGGAAACGTTTCATCATCTTAATGAACGGAAAACACTTTTTGCTTGCAGGGTTGGGGTGAAACACACCTGAGCCTCGTCCTGACACCACCCTGCTCTCCCGTGAGATCAGGAGTTAAAAATAGACTTAACTTCATCCTTGGAGAGAAAGAGAGATCTCGAAACACTATTATCATTTACGGGGGTAAAAACTGTCTGAAACGCAATATTAAATAATTAAATATTGATTTTAACAAATTAATAGTCTTAGGTTTGAAGTTCTTTTAGACCTAAGAGTAACTCTGTGGGATTAATAGTGTAGTTTTAGGAAAACAAGAACACTGCGTACGTCATCAAGTCCTGTTCCTTCGAGCAATAATAGTCATGACGTAAACCCCTTTGCTTGGAGGATGTTACTGGATTTTCCAATCGAAGCACTGAAGCTTTCTGAACAAGCTGAACCAGACAATCATGCAGAAAGAACAGAACAAAAACAGTCCGTTCACACTGACTGTGAATAACAACCCTGTTCACACTATGATAACTAGCTAGGCCTTTAAAATTTACCAAGAGGGAAGCCCCCATCGTAATAACGGTATAGCCACCCCTTACAAAAAATAACCGTATTTTACTACAAATAAAGCATGGTTACCATGGTAGTTAAACAATGGCAATCACAACTTAACCATGTTTTTGCTACACTATAGCCATAGTTTAACCATGGTAAAAATGTGGTTATACAAATGGTGATCAATATGCCAAAAAAACATGGTTACTACACTTTTCTTATAGGCCTAATAAAACCATGGTTAATTTTCGTAAGGGACAGTCGGAATAATTTTTAGAATGATTTTTCCGGCTGATTAATAATAAATACAATCAGTATCCAAACACAGTCACTTTAAAGAGCTCAAGCATCTCAAGTAATTTTTAACAGTTTCAGAATAGTACAGTAACTAATATGGCGAATGGCTTTTATTTCTTTCCAGCGTTCTCCCCAAACAATTGTTTTAGACAAATGTTGAGCAGGTACGGAATTCCATGAAAAGTGCAGGTTGCTTTAGAGCCACAACAAATGCACGTGTACAGCTATCCACTGTGATATATTTACGACAGTGAATTCCACTCGCTTAACTGTAGGGGCTTCAAAGTCACAAAAATACACTTTTTAAGTGGCAGACATCGAAACTGAGTCGCAAACTTATAATAAACACAATGCTATCATGTTGAAGTTAATATAGTAATGATTTTAGCAATTGTTCTTTGTGTGAACGGGCCTTAAGAATTAAGTCACATATACCCAACCATATAGGGAGAATTCAGGTAAATTGGGATGTTTTTTGCCATTGAGGTGACTGAGGGGGGAAATGGCCCAGTTATCCTTAATTAACCCTATATATATCACAACTGAAAGTACAACCATAAAGCATATCCTTCTCTCTGCATTCAGATTCTTGTACTGGTCTTCTAGTACTATGATTCACTAATTATCACATGATTAAATAAATGAGCTCCAGTCAAGTGATAAGCCAAGTACAGAATTTTAATAATAGTCTCTTATCCTCTCTTTTGCTCACTCTCTCATTCCCCAGGCAGAGGTAATAGGCCTTGTTATTTGATCAGTTGCAATGACTTAATGACCAGAATTAGAGCTCTTTTATCCATCTACAGCAGAGATGCTTATTAAATGCTTTTAGAGGGACTTAGGATAAGGAAAGCTTCCCTCAAATTATATTTAATTAAACCTGTACCATTTGTGCTGTGGGCATGAATGAAATCAAATCATGTGAGATGTCAGATTCCACGACTCCATCCGTATTGACACATAGGGGTGGGCCCTTTTGACTCCTTTTGAGGCCCCATGTGGGGTCCCAGAGATGCCTGGGGGCCTCTGCCATTCCTAATTGCCAAAATGTCATGCCATCTCCATCAACATAATCACAAAGGCATTTCCTATAAATAAGTTCTGTTTAAAAATTACATTGTCTTGTTCCTTTCTCTTTTAATGCTTTGCATTTTTCTAGCTTCTGTTCTACTTTAGTTCAGTCTTAAAAGCATGAATTTCTTGGTTTGTTTGCTATAGATAGTTTGGTGCTGTCAACCAGCGTGATATTTCTGATGAAGCAGATTGACCAAGAATATCTTGCTGGTTAAGCTAGTAAATCAGCCTAGTAAATGTTTGGGGTCGGTAACATCTTTTATTGGTTTTGACTGAGTTTCATTTGACCACCAATGCGGCATTAAGTTGATCAGAAATGCTGTACCAAAACAGTAAAATTGTGAATTATTATTATTTAAAATACTATTTCCTATTTGAATATATTGTAAAATGTAATTTATTCTTATGATGCAAATCTCAATTTTCAGCATCATTACTCCAGTCTTTAGTGTCACATGATCCTTCAGAAATCATTGTAATGTGCTCATTTGCTGTTCAAGAAACATTTCTTATTATTATCAATGTTGTAAACAGTTGTGCTGCTTCATATTGTTTGTGGAAGCAGTGATACATTTATTTCAGGAAAGAGCAGTTCAAAAGACAGCATTTATTTTAAATAAAAGTTTTTTTAACATTCTAAATTTCTTTAATGTCAATTATTCTTTAAATAAGACCCCAAACTTCTGAATGATAGTGAATATATGTCATTACATTATATAATAGATTATGGTCATTTATTTTAAGGGAAAATGGCACCTTTGGTATCTGTTTCAAAATTCCAAAATGTTGAATGAAGAACAATGAAGAGAAACTGTTTTGTGTTTGTGACGTTAAAGGGTTACTCCACCCCAAAATTTCACTTAACCCCATGTCGTTCCAAGACCATAAAAGCTTCGTTCGTCTTCGGAACACAATTAAAGATATTTTGGATGAAAACCGGGAGGCTTGTGACTGTCCCATAGACTGCCAAATAAATAACAGTGTCAAGGTCCAGAAAAGTATGAAAGACATCATCAGAATTGTCCATCTGCCATCAGTGATTCAACCGTAACGTTATGAAGCCACCAGAATACTTTTTGTATGCGACGAAAACAAAAATAATGACTTTATTCAACAATTCGTCTCCTATGTGTCTGTCTGCATCACCGTAGCCCCATTTTGGAGAATATCTGCTAAACGCAAACTGTGTATGTTTTCTATGTGTATTTACGCTTTGATTTGAACGAAAACAGCGCATCCGTTACGGGTTTGGAACAACATGGGGGTAAGTGTTTAATGACAAAATTTTCATTTTGGGGTGGAGTATCCCTTTAATGGATCATGGTTCAGTTAATGCGATGAACACTTGTACATCTGACATCCATCGCATATACCTAAAACACCCATCTAAAATCACAAAAACAACAGTAGGTTAAAAGACCTCATAAAAAATGGCTCATAAAGTAAATTTCTGCATATGCTTTGTGTGTGTGTGTGTGTGTGTGTGTGTGTGGAGGGCTCTTGGGAAGCCGCTGCTCTTTTATTTGGAATGTGTTTTCAGTGCAGGTGTATGTAAGGGTGCGGACTGAGATCACGGGGTTACTATGGTGCAACACCTGAGCTATCATACATCGTCACGACAACAGAGGAGGGTCCCTCCTGCACAGGTTACTCAAAAACAATTTCATCCACTCCTAAAAACAGTTTGTTCACCAACCCACAGAACTTCACTTCTCAGCTCTCAACGAGGTAAGACACATTTTTCTCTTTGCCGGCAAACTTTAGACCTCTTTAGATATTTGAAAACTGAAAATTGGTCACTGGGCTGTGGGAGTACCATTGGAGAGTGATTGCACTTTGATTTACTGAATGATTATTATATTGTGTGCCCTAGTCTAGACATGCTGCTATGTCCAGAAAAAAAATACTGTGATACTTTTGAAGAGTTTGTTTGTAAATATGGCCACGAAATACTTATGCATGACCTGCAGCAGGTCAGTCTGAACTGGACGTGTCTCCTGTCTGCTCCACAGGTGCTCTGCAGCAGTAATGCCCAGTAAACTGGAGGGAGCCATGGATGCACTCATCACCGTCTTTCACAACTACTCAGGGAGTGAGGGAGACAAATACAAACTCAGTAAAGGAGAGCTGAAGGAACTTCTCAACAGCGAACTCACCGACTTCCTCACAGTTAGTGATCAGAACTTTCACAACATATTTCAAAGCTTAAATAGATCTGGCTTTTATCAGAGTTCATTTGTTATGGGCTGGGCCTGTATTGTAAGATGAATACTAATCTTAATCCAAACTGGAAAAGCAAAGAGAGTTACAAAAACAACATTTTTATGTTTGTACATTTATAAGAATGTACAATACATTGGAATTGAATATATGCATTATTATTATTATATGAAATATTTAAACATTTTATTTTGTGTATATATATATATATATATATATATATATATATATATATATATTGTTTTCCAATTATTTAATTGATAAATAGAATATATACAATATAATAATAATTATGATTATTTATTATTTTAAAAAATATATCAGTATTTTTTTAATTAAAAGATATTCTTATATTAATTTGTATATTTATTATTAAAAATAATGTACACTATATATATACATAACAATTAATAAAAAAAATAAATATAATGTATGACCTGACATTTAAAAAATGACTTTCGTTAATCAAAATTTATTTAATTAATAAAATAAGCTACTACAGTAAGTTGCCTGACAAAGAAACAAATATTTTTCATATTAAAGATTTATTTTGGATTTCTGCAGTGTGTATAGAAATCAAATGTATTACACTATGGGTGTTTATAAATGCATTTGCAATTCTGTTTGTTGCAAGCATTTATGGAAATTGAGGTTTGTTTTGGTTTTCTTATCAGGAAATAAATTTAAATCATGTGTAGTCTTTTGACTTCATATAACATGAGAGTTGTTATACGAACACACACAGACAGCAAGAGGGAAATCTCTTGGCGTGGAGTTCAAAGCGCTCTCTTTCCTTCAAGAAAACAGACCATAACATCACTTCACTGACTGCTAGTCAACCATACATAATGCTTTAATGCCATCTATTAAGATTTGAGATCTCATCTTGAAATGCAGCACACACCCTGCTCTTACTGCAAGCATTAATATGTGCGCGTGTGAGTGAGTTTTTGGCTAGTGATAATGATTTGGTTAATTTCGCAATAAACGTTTCATGTTGTTTACTGTGTTTGCGTTTAATTCATTTCCTGTGTGCATAGGCGTTTAATTCCAGCTCTCACACTGGGACAGGCCACTTGGTGAGCTGGCAAAAATTCTGAGGAAATGCATTAAATGAATTATTCCTTTCCCATCAGATACAATATCGTTCCATAAAACTGACCCCATTCATGATTAGGAAACTTTATCTGAATCTCAATGAGACAAAAGTTCAAGAAAACAGCGCTTGGGTCAAACAGTGTCCTGGTGTGTCTCTGTGACGTATCCATGCAGATCTTTGGGGATTTGAGCTGTGTGTGTGTGAGTCTCAAGAGGAAAATAAGTTGCCTCTCCTCCCTCTTAGAGTGAATGTTATAAACCTGTAAAGAACACACCTAGATCATATCATACCAAAATGTAAATAAATTGTAATTGTTTTATTTTACTTTATTATTATTATTTATTATTTAAAAAAAAAAACTATTTTTAGGACTATAAGGACTTTTGCATTATATATTCATTATTGTGATGTAAAAATTCACATTCTCATTATTTTAATGCAGAAATAAATAAATATTATTATATATATTATAGTTTAAAATTATTTAATACATTTAATAATAATTAATAATTTATAGCATTTAGCATAAATCTATAAATGTAGACAGACAGACAGATAGGTAGATAGTACACATTTTAAAAAATTGTTTGTGTGTGTGTGTATTTTGTTTGAATAGAACATTTTGACAGGTTCGTTTTTATTGAAGTGTGTTCATACAGTTTTAAATAAAATATTATGCTAATTTATACTAATGATACAGTTAAATGCAACTGGAAAAAAAAGAAAACTGCAAAGTAAAATGTTTTGATTGCATTAGCATTATGAGGACAAATGTGCTTAATTGTCATGCAAATAACGTCTATATGCAATAACATTTTAATGGTTCAAAAAACAGGCTTTTTTTCCGTTACGTAACACAATTTCTTAATTTCTTCATTTAATTTTTGGGATGAAATATGAGCTGGCTGTGTTTTCGTGAGATGTGGGTCTCAGCTGTGTACGCATCATCAGAAGGAGGCTGTTGCTTACGCATCATCAATTACTGGCTGGAACACAGCCCAATATAGACTCGCACCTCTCCCTCGCCACAACACACACACACTCTCCAGGGAGTGTGTACTGTAACGTTAGGAGGTAGAAAGAGTAATGAGTGAGATGTTAAACTGTGTCTGGTGGCTTCACGTGTTAACCACACACACACACACACACACTCAGATACACACATACAGTGTAGCCACAGGCTGATGGACTCATTCATGGGTTCATCGGTTACCAGTGTCACTACTGGGACGAACAGCCACTGGGTTTTGCCCAATAGTCCTCACATGGAGTCAGGATAGATGGATGGACATCCATGAGATGGATCTGATGATCTTTTTTGAATGGTCTGGAAACAGACTGTTACAACAGTATCAATGACATAGCACTAGTGCTCGTATAAAAACAAACATATACCCAACATTAAGCAATTTCTATAAGAAATCAGTGTATTTGAATATGTTCCACAGAGCTTTTATCAGAGTGTGATCGTTATTCTATTGTAAAGGCTGAATATAACAAATAATTCAGACTGGAGAAACATATTATATAAAACATGTTAAAAAATATATAAAATAAAATAAATATTTTATTAAATCAAAATGCATTCCTTTTTATAAAATTGTAATAAATATAATAAAAATATATATTATTAATTTATAAATATTAAGATAAGTTAAAAAGCATTTTAGCATAACTCAAATCATTATATGTGAAAAAAGGGTCTGATCTTAATCATTTCTGAAGTATGTCATATATGCAGTATATATATATATATATATATACATAATTATTAGGGCTGTCAAATGATTAATCACGATTAATCACATCCAAAATAAAAGTTTTGTTTACATAATATATGTGTGTATACTGTGTATATTTATTATGTATATATAAATACACACACATGCATGTATATATTTAAGAAGAATATGTTATGTTTATATATTAAATATATTTATATATAATATAAAATATAAGAATATAAATATGTAAATGTATATACATGTAAATATTTTCTAAATATATAATTTATGTGTGTGTATTTATATATACATAATAAATATACCCTGTACACATACATATATTATGTAAACAAAACTTTTATTTTGGATGTGATTAATCGTGATTAATCATTTGACAGCCCTAATATATATATATATAGCAATAAAGCAATAAGCCCCAATAAGCTGTGGTTTACAGTGAATATATAACAGTTAATGGGAAGCAGAGAAACTAAACAATATATATATATATATATATATATATATATATATATATATATATACATACATACATACGTTATAAAAGTAATACAATTATAAAATAAAATAAAAAAATATATATAAATATTCAATATATATCCTATTTCAGGACATTTTGTCCAATCATCATCCAGTACCAGAATCATTTGTGTGTAAATGCACAATATGGCATTCATATGTTTCATGCTGTGCTGAGTTGTTTTGTTTGTTCTGCCTTTGTTTAGTCTCAGAAGGACCCCCATCTAGTGGAAAAGATCATGAACGATCTGGACTCCAACAAGGATAACGAAGTCGACTTTAATGAGTTTGTGGTGCTGGTGGCAGCGCTGACGGTTGCATGCAATGACTTCTTCCAGGAACAACAGAAGAGGAAAGGCAAAGATGAAAAGAAAGGCAAATGAAACGGATGCATGAAAGAACCTGCACGTGTAATGCTCTATGATGCGTTAAACTGTTTGTTATGAACCAGACCACATGTCAATCCTTGGTTTGTATCAAAAGCAAACTGACCAATAAATAACAATAAATTATGTATTTAATTTGTTTAAAATTATGTTTTTTCTGAGATTATAGGATGTACTTATAAACTGAAAGCTGGACTTTATTATCATATATCTGTAGAATACAGTGGATCTGATAGTGTGTATGTCTTCTGCTTCTATGTTCCATTTATGTTTTTTTCATTCATTAAATCATAAAACCTAAGCTGAATCATGTGGTTTCTCTCATTTCACAAGTACATTATGCACTGAATACTGCTTTTTAAAAAATTGCATATATATGAGATGAATAACTTAAACAAAATAGATTGAACTATTTCCTTGGCAACTAACTGAAAAAATGTTGAATGCTGAAGCTCTAAATTACTAAATGAAAATTATTAAAATCTGAACTAAAGCCAAAACTACCATTATTAGCATTTAAACCTGTGTGTGTGTGTGTGTGTGTGTGTGTGTGAGTCAATTAATGAACAAATTTTATTCATCACACTGTAAATAGAATGTTAATTTTAAGAGCATTGCATTGTGGGATACATGACTTATGTGTTGATGTGCTGTTCTTCATTTTGACCAAATGTATCTTTTGTTGTCCACAGAAGAAAGTCATACAGCTTTTGAATGACGTGAGTGTGCGTAAATGATGGCATAATTTTCAGTTTTGGATAAATGATCACTTTTATGGTTATGGGGTTTGACAGGAATTTTGTCCATTTAGATGATATTGATTCAGGAACACATAATACTTTATCCCTCAGGTATCAGTACTATAAAGTTAAACCATGCACTAGATGACCATGTGTTCTTGTGCTTTATAGTCCATCATAAAGGTCTGAAGTGTCTGTGTTGGGAAATACATCGGACAAAAGGCACGATATTTAACAGATGTCTTGTTTTCCCTCCAAACATTGCTGTGCTTCAGTAATGACTTCAGAAACATTTCATTTCTGTTGTCTGTCCCTCAGCAGTGCGCTTCATCTTCTCTCTGTAGAGCACTTGATATTCTCTCCAGAGCTAGGCTCATTGTATGACGCATTTTCTCCTGAGCGTCTACCGTATCTGTCCCATGCACTATCAGTGATAAGTGTAGTGTGCTAATAATGAAGCTCTCTGTGAAAAATGTCATTTTAATTAACAGGGACCATACTGTAATTGCATTATGACATTATTGGATAAGAGAGTTTCATTTTTATGAGTGCACATTTCCGACTGAGGTGCGTATACTCAGTTTTTCAGCTCAATGACCAGTTCAGACTGGATGCAATTTGATTAAAATAAAACTTTTATGGCTTTTACCACATCTCTTCACATTTAAAAACAAAAAAAAAAATATAGTGTTCCCAAAAAATTTATAAAAAAAATATATATTTTTTTTTTTTAACTATTACAGTTCAAAAATATATGTCCACTATATTTGAATAATGATATTAAAATATATATTATTTATTTATTTATATATAAATGTATTCATTTATTTTAATATTCTATATGTGTGTGTGTGTGTGTGTGTGTGTGTGTGTGTGTGTGTACACACATGTATGTGTCCATTCTATAACCTTTGAATACTAAAATAATAAATATTTGTCATGTATTATTATGCTCCATGTTAAATATCTGAAATCATGCCCAGATTATAGCCTTAAAAGTAATAAACTAGAATAATAAAATAGAATAATAAAATAATATTTATAGAATCATAACATAATAAATATTTTCCTTTATTTTTTACATTTTGTATAATAATAAATAATTCAATTATTCTTGTTTTTTATTTACATTTATTATTTATATTTATAATAATACATATTTTGTATTCATTATATATAAATGTATTCATTGATTTAGTAGTTTTTAGTATTGTATTTATTATTCATGAAAAATAGATATTATTACTGTTGATTGGATTAGCAATTTTTTTAATATTTATGTTAAATACTTAAATGTATGACCACTTTTATAGCCTTACAAACGATAAAATATTCATAGAATAATACAATTACAAACAAAATGTAGTTTTATTAATTAATAATACATAATTGAGTGATTATAATTTATTGTAACCATATTTGAACTGAAGGTTTATGTTGTTGTTAGAAAAGATCAGATCAAGTGTTTTTTTTTTTTATTTTTTTTTTTTGCTACTTTTATTTAAATTATAAGTCACTATCTCTGCATTTGGTTTCGCAATAATGACCCTGCTGTAAAAGAGGCTTGTTTGTGGATCTCACCTCGGTCAAATAAAGGCTATGGAGGTTAAAGTGTCTGCGTTTGATGTGCGTTTGTCCTCCGTCCTCTTTGACTGGAGTGGACTTCAGGTGTCTTCTTCTAACGGACAGTTGATGTTTCACACTCGGGAGAGCTGAGAGTGATGTCGGCAATGATGCTTTTTGATGTAAGAATGATACACGACCTCATTTCCAAGGGCTGTCGATCAGCCCGGGTATTTTTATAAAGGACAAATGAAGATCTCGGCAGAGGAGCGTGACTGCAAACCTGAGCGCGGAGACACGACCCGTAATATCGCGTTTCATTGTGATGAACTGCATGCTGCTATTTATGAAACGTCCTTCATGAGCCGGACGATCGCTGTTACCTGAGACGTTTCAGACCGAAAACAAAAAACAAATAAACAAATAAATAAATGCTCCACGAGTCCACCTTCTCTCTCTCTCTCTCTCTCTCTCTCTCTCTCTCTCTGGTTGCTTTTTCTGTGGATAAATCAGCCATGATTGACAGTGATGGCAGAGATGTGATAATTATATGTTGTCTCTTAATGGCCTCTAATTCTCTGTCTTTTTCTTTTTGGCGATTCATCATTGCTTCTTGTTTTTCTCCCCCTTCCATTTGTATCCTCTTCCATTACACCCGAGTGAAAGGTCTCGCTGAGTAAATGGCACCTTAATGCCTTAATGTTAGTGTTTAGATAGTAATACAAATTCTCTATTATGCATCAGTTCATTTCACGCAGGGTCTTCGAGGTTTGTTTATTAATGTTCTGTTCAAAATGTACAGACGTAAGCTTTATCCAAACCACCC
Source organism: Cyprinus carpio (assembly GCF_018340385.1). Classification (NCBI taxonomy): domain Eukaryota; kingdom Metazoa; phylum Chordata; class Actinopteri; order Cypriniformes; family Cyprinidae; genus Cyprinus; species Cyprinus carpio. The sequence goes on along the minus strand of NC_056617.1, from coordinate 5,262,012 downwards.
AGCAACATAATTATTTACAAAACATTTGCTTTCTCAAACCACAGGCCTGGTTATTTATGCAGGATGAATGGTAAAGAGAGAAACAGCACAACGACGCAAGTTTGCATTTTATGTGATGCACTCTTCACACCGCCTGATATTGTCATGGTAGAACCATAAAAGAACATTGAAATGCTATAAATGCCATTCATGTGATGCCACAGAAGAACATTAAGTTCCATATGATATCACAGAAGAACCATTAAAAAATTTGATTCTTTATGATCTCATGGATAAAAGAACCATGAAAGAACATTTTAGATTCCATGAAGGACCCCTTTTCATTCAGTCATAAGAACTTTTCTGTATGATGCCATACAACTTAATGGCGTTCTTCTTTATGATCCCATAAAAGAACCTTTTAAATATAAGAGTCATATTTGAATATTTTCATATGGTGTAATATAATGGTGTAATATAAATGTTCTTTTGTGGATCTTCTCATTTTTTATATGCCATAAAAATACCTTTTTACATTATCTATGATGGCACAGTATGTCATAAATATGCTCTTTTGTGGAACTTCCATTTCATGCCACAAAAGAACCTTTTCCAGTTCCCCCTGACAACATAACATTTTAGGCTCCATGTGAAAAACACTTTTGTAGGTCATTTTTGCTTCTATATAATGCAATAAAATAACCATATATGGATATTATGGGTTCCATATGATGCAAGAAAATAATTTTATCCAGTTTTTAAATTCGATATTCCTTATATGAACCACATAAGAACCTTTAAAAAATCATGTCATAGAACATGTAATTCCATGTGATGTTATAGAAGAAACATAAAATAATCATTTTAGTTTAGAAGAGCCCTTGTTTGTTCCTATCATGTAATATAAGAACATTTCAGTTTCGCAAAGAAGCGTTATTTCTTCCACCGCGCTCTGGGTGTAATCCCGCTGGTTTTGTTGCTGTTTCAGTCAGCTATCAGCGAATGAGTTCTGGGAGATGGTGTCTGAGATTAGGCCTCTGCTCCGCTGCATCAGTCTCCAGCCGTCTGCAGAAGAGAGATGCTTGCGTCAACAGCGGCCTTCACAAAGACAAATCCAGCCCAGTGAAGCTCCGTCTGTTTACCAGTGACAACGATAAGAGAAAACTAGACGAAACAAGGACGAGCAGCGGAAGCGATTACGCCCCCTCTCGCTCTCCTTCCCGCCGAACCTGCCATTTATCACGGTTCTCAACAGACACAAGGGTCAAAGAAGAGGAGGAGGAGAATTTGCAGTGTGCTTGAACGGAGGAAAAAGAGAGGTGCATGAAAAAGGGTGTGCACGGCCCTATTAAAACTCCACTCTGAGATCCATTTCCGGCGTGTTCCCGTGGGATAATCACAATCACCACCCCTCATTCGGCCTTATCTAGAAGACTTTCAGACACCTCACTACCTCCTTATCTCTCCTCGCACACTCTCTATACACCTCCACTCCTCCGTCAGGCATTGCGTCACTCCCATCATCCACCGACTCTTCATTAGAAGTGAGTGATATGTCGGAGAGCTGGGCGGTTTCATCCATCTTGCCCACGCCCATCCTTCCGGACATCTGTAATCTGTTTTAGACCTGAGTTACGGCCCGCTGCTCTATCTAAAGAAGAGCAGGTTCTGGTAAAACTCATTCTGCGTCCTGTCGCGCACACTAGACTGCACAGATGGGTCATTACGCTGTGAGAGAAATGGTATTTATAGCCGAAAATAATGAGGATTATTCACTTACATGCTATTTGAAGAGCAGACGAGCCTCCGTAGCTCACTACAGGAAACGTCATCACAATGCACACGAACAATGCACCTGAGACAGAACTCGGCTGAGATTGACTGATGATTATAATTATGGAGTATGGAATGAAGGGAATGACGTGTAAAATAGAATCAGACTTTTTTAACCCTTCAGACCACATTGTGAAATAAATTCAGCTGATGTCATTTAACTATATTCCTACATCAATTTGTGTATGACCTTTGACCTTGAAACCATCATTTATGCATGACTAAAACTGTATCTAAAAATATAAAAATCAGTATCTGAAGAAAATCAGTTCTTTTGAGTGTGTAGTTAAATGTTTACTGTAAATTGGCAATAACAGTTTTTTTAAGGAAATGAATCCTTTTCAGCAAGTATGGATTAAATTTATCAAAAGTGACTAAAAGATTTTACCATGTTATAAAATATTTCTATTTCAAATAAATGCTGTTCTTGGGAATTTTTATTTATTAAAATATCCTTTTTTTCAATTGTTCCACAAAAAAACAAGTTGAGTTCATATCAAAGTTTTATATTCTATAAATCAGTGAGTTATTGTGTTTTTGTTGTTGTTGTCATTATATATATATATATATATATATTATATATATATATATATATATATATATATATATATATATATATATATATATATATAAGACTGTCTGTTATCATATATAAATAATATTGGGTCCATTGAGTATGAAACAGCAGATGAATCTGATTCTCAGCATTTGAGCTGAATCTGACCCAAATCCGTTGATTTGCTTCACAAATTAAATCAGATGAGGTCCATTTCTATTGATTAGATCTCCTCAACCCTGATATTTCCCCCACAGAACATTTCTATGCAGACACGCTATAATTGACAACTTTCAAACGTCCTCTAAAGAAAACTTGTCAAAGTGACGTGAGGATGATGAGTGTGACGAAGAGGATGACGCTCGTCTCTGTGGGGTTTGCCCTCCAGTGGCATGAGATGAAAGCGCTTATCAGCGCCAACAACGTCACGTCACCCTGAGTTAGTACCAGTGTCTTTCACACCTTTATAGACTTTCACAGCAGGTGGACTGCAGAAGAGTGTATGTGTGTGTGTGTGAGTTTGTCATGCTGAAGCTAAACGACTCAGAAAGGCTTTGCATCACTCATGGCTTTCATACAATTGACTGAGTGTCCAATGTTATGCTCAGAATCCCATTCTGTGGACATGAGCGGACGTCACACTAATTTCCTTGAACACACACACACACACACACACACCTGAGGCTTATGTGTCGGCTGCCATCTCAGCAGGATTGTGAGAAGGACTTGCTCAAGACGCTCCACTGCAGTGATTTCTGAGGAACAGATTGTTATTCATTTAGCGAAACCGTTATGGCTGCTCTCATTCAGCTACAGGAAGAAAAAAAATCTCTTTAAAATTTTTAATTATTTCTGAAATGTTGACGTTTGCTTCCCAGATTTTTTTCCCTGTTAATCTCCTTTAGAGTTTCAGGAGATGTGTCAAACTGTGCCAAGATTTGCCAGGAAGTCTGCAAACAAAAGTCAAACATCTCAATATGAAATATTTCTCAATATCAAGCATTTCACATTTTTACAAATTATCTACACTACTGTTCAAAAGTTTGGGGTTCTTTTTTTAAGAAACTATACTTTTATTCAGCAAGGATGCATTAAAGAGACATTTTTATTAAAAAATAAATGCTGATATATATTAAAATAAAATATTAAAATAAATGCTGAATTATTTTTTTATTTTTTGAATCTTGTTGGAAAAAAAATTCCACAAAAATATGAAGCATCACCATTGTAATTTTAGTAACAAAGAGTACTACTTTTCTGTTTTCATTTTAATTTAAGATCAAGTTATAGTTTTTATAGTTATTATGGGGAAATAAGTTTTATTTTTATTTTATTTTATTATTTTGGCAAAAAGTTTATTTTATTTCAAGTAAATATATATATATATATATATGGTTTTAGTATTACTTAGTTAACTAAAATAACCCTGATCAGCACAACTGTTTTCAGCATTGATAATAATAGAAATGTTTCCTGAACAGCCAATCAGCATATTAGAATGATTTCTGAAGGATCATGTGACACTGAAGACTGAAGTAATGATGTTGAAAATTCAGCTTTGCATCAAATGAATAAATTACATATTAAAATGCATTCAAAAAGAAAACAATTCTTAATAATATTTCACAATATTATTGTTTTTACTGAATTTTTGATCAAATAAATGGGGTATTTGTGAGCATAAGAATCTCATAAGAGAGACTTCTTTCAAAAACATTGAAAATATTATCTTACCAACACCAAACTTTTGAACTGTAGTGCATGCTAGCCATATTAGTGCTACTGTGTGAATATTAGTGTTACTATATGTGAAAAAGTGTCTCGTTTGTTTATTTTTATTTCTTCTAAGGAAATAAAAACAGTCGTGGGGGAAGTCGTGGCCTAGTGGTTAGAGAGTTTGACTCCTAACCCTAAGGTTGTGGGTTTGAGTCTCGGGCCGGCAATACCACGACTGAGGTGCCCTTGAGCAAGGCCCTGAACCCCCAACTGCTCCCCGGGCACCGCAGCATAAATGGCTGTCCACTGCTCCGGGTGTGTGTTCACGGTGTGTGTGTGTGTGTTCACTGCTGTGTGTGTACTTTGGATGGGTTAAATGCAGAGCATGAATTCTAAGTATGGGTCACCATACTTGGCTGTATGTCACGTCACTTTAGGAGACACATATGAGATAAAGTGGATATTTAAGTTGGCCCTATGAGTATATGTGTTGGATTTGTGTGTGTTCATTGCAGTTTAGACGAACTTTATTCCCTCAGTGCCTGAGATAGGAAGATGCAGTTTACCGCACCGATAAGAGCTCACAATGAATGCTGCTTCATTCAGCCGGCAGGAAATAGTTGGTGTGTTACTGTTTGTTATATATATGTGTGTGTGTGTGTGTGTGTGTGTGTGTGTGTGTGTGTGTGTGTGTGTGTGTGTGTGTTTGTGGAAGTGGAAGTGGAAGTGGAGATACGAACAGCAAACAGGAATATAAACAGAGAAAGGTTTACGACCAAGATTGATAACCACAGATAGTGTGGAAACAAGCTCTGCATCCCAGAAAAACCTGCAGCGGTGAATTTATCCAATTGATCAGACACAGACTTCAATAAAGGATATAAATAGATCCTCACAAAATTAGGCTCTAAATGATCTAACTAACTTGAGTATCTGGTTGTCTCAGATACCAAATTTATTTAGGTGAATCTCACAAAAACATGTTCACACTCCAATAAAAAAAAAAAAATTGCAACATATTTTTATAGAATGCAGACATTTTTTGTTGGTTATGTTAGTCCCCAGCATGGACTGGCTCGAGAGAGTAAGTGTTGAAATTAAATGTTATGTTTATAAGCAGGATGAGACTTGTTAGTGATTAATATTTAACTATTTAAGAGAGTTAACTCTCTGTGATCATTCCATTCTCTGTATGCAAAGTGATATTTTAGTATTTTTATATAGTATTATAGTATTTATTAGTATTTTGAAATATCTTTTTTGTTGTGTTTTTTATTTTTCCTGTCATTTCTTATTTTAATTTATTTTAATTTTATTTTTAGTTGTTATGTGCTATTGGTGTTTTGCGCATTTTTATAAGTTTTGGTTTTTAAGTATTATATTAACATTTTTTCAGTTTTAGTGAGCACTTTAACTATTTCATTTAGTTGCCAACATTTCTTTTCAACATTTCATAATAAAAAGACAGCAAATGTGTTAGCACAATATAATTTTGGGGGGTTGAAATATAACCATATTCTTGACAGGCCCTGTGAGATCCACTGCATCCCTCTGCTTCTCCACTGAAAGATTTGAACAAAAAAGTGATCCAAATGATGGATTAGACAGCACTAATGGTGAGTTTCACGCTTAAAGAAGTGGCCTCTCATTATGCCGAAGCGTGAATATCTTCTTTGCAAGCGTGCGAGCGGCTCTACGTCAAGAACAAAGACGTTCTGATTGCCCTTTTTCAATCTGCCATCTCAGTGTTTTGAATCCATTAAGTAGACCCGCTACCCACAATACCTTACGAGGAACTGTAATTGCGGTGTGTACGTGACATCATTAACCCTGCATCATAGCGTCATAGTGTTAACATTAGCATCGATTGTTCCAGTCTGATAAACAGGACATGGGTCATTAACCTAATCATACACAAATAAGTCCTCTTTTCATCTTTCTTCTTCTCTCTCTTTGTCTGTGCAGAATCTCCCGGCCCCTGTTTTGCGGTATTAGCCGGCTGAGAGTGCATGCTGAATTTCAGCCATTTTATAAAATTGCCCTTTTAGTTTCAAGATTTCTTTGAAATGAAGTCTTTCATAAGGCAAACCCTAGGACAAAATAAGCTCAAACTATGTTTGGTACATGTGTAAGTACTGCTGTATCAGACGGCTCTCTGATCTCAGGGCTTGAGGTATTATAAAGACCATGTGATGAATTCACAGAAGCTTGTGAGATGCGGTCGGGTGGTGACAAGGGTTTCATCTAATTGTTATTGTGGCCGTGCATATGTCCTGCTGACGTAGTTTAAAATGACATAATCAGATATTCTGTAGCCTGCTAATCAGATTTTGCAATGTTCATTTGATTTCCATGTAAGATGTGTCTGTTGTTGCTTAAACAGAGCAGGTTGAAGCTGATGGAGGGAATCAGATACAGTATTGAACAGATCAGTGTCTTTCATTGCCATGTGTACAACTGCACAAATGAGCAGTTTCTACTTACACAGCTCTTTGAAATACTTGATTCTGATTGGTCTGTTGCAACATTTCAAGGTCAGTTATAGAGTACATTAGTGCCTGCTCACTTTTTCTGTGGTAAAGTATTTTTCCATTCATTTTACCAATAGGGATTTTTAAAAAAGTCTTTGTTAAAGTGCTATGAACCAAGCCAACCTACGGTGGCCCATTAGTGCATAACACAACAAAATCTCCACAACACAATGGAAACAAGCCACAACACAACAAAATTAGCACAACCCAAAGAGATTAGCACAACACAATGGAAACAAGCCACAACACAATGAAATTAGCACAAAACAATGGAAACAAATATTAAACATGTTTGATATTTACGACTTTTGCTTGGGCTGCCTCTGATGTGATCCCTGCGATAGCCAATGAGAACATGCAAGCATCAACTACCAGATGTTGCTTGCTTCTATATCTGAAACTTGGCGTGAAATAGGACTGAAATATTATCCACATTCTTTTTTTATACTTTGTTTTTTACTGTGAAACGAAACGCACACCTGGAGAGCCAGCTGACAAAGTTGATTGTTCTCCATTTGTTTTTCATCTCTAGTCACGTTTGATCTCACGAGTGTCCAAGAATTCTTGTGTAACTGTGAAATCGTTCCTACAATCATCAAGTGTGTGGTCTCGCAGTCTGGTTGAATTGTCTAGTGTGCACATTCAGTGGATTATAAGGCAAAAAATCGGTTAAAACTGTCTTCATGTCTGTGGTCTCCCATGGTTTTAAAACCGGTTTAGATTTGAAAATTGTCTAGTGTGTGGCCAGCTCTAACCCTATCTCATGAAAGTGTATATAAATAGTATGCCAAATAAAAACGAAAACTTGTGGTATTCATATGCAAAAATGGACTTTGGCGTGCATATGCTACACGACGGGTAGGTTTAGGGTTTTGGCGTAGATGCATAGCATATGCATGCCAACAAATTTCATATCATATGCACGCGAAAACAGCGTATTATATGCACGCCAAACACATGCGTATAATATGCATGCCAAAGTTTATATTTGTGTATTAATACTACAAGTTTTCGTCTTTATTTGGCGTACTATTTATACGGCTTTTCGTGAGCTCGGCCAGCCTAAGCAGGCACACATCCACAGACGTCCTTCCATTTGAGAAGCATCCTTTATTTCTCATAAGCTGCTCATGTTTCAGTACATTTTGGGTATTTTCTCTCACCTTCTGTCAGGAGTGTAGCACCAACATGTACAGACAAATCCTTTACAGTAAGACCTTTAACATACATTAACAAAGTAGACAGAATAAATATAATGTTGATTTTAAAATATATAAGTTGTGTGGGTTATTTTTAGTTCATTGTAGTTGCATGTAAATTTTAAAGCTGAAAACCTTCCATCATAGTTCATTGTAGTTGCATGTAAAAAGTAGCAAGCCTACCTTTTGTGTTTCACAGAAAAAAAAAAGTTAGATCTGGAAATAATTTGTTTAAGAGGCCACACTCTTAAAAATAAATGTGCTTCATGATGCCAGAAGAACCTTTTTGTCTAAATGGTTCCATAAAGAGCCTTTAACATCTGAAGAACCTTTCTGTTTCATAAAAGGTTCTTTGTGGCGAAAGAAGGTTCTTCAGATTATAAAGAAAGAAATGTTTCTTTAACGAACCTTTGATTGAATGGTTCTTTGTGAAACCAAGAATGGTTCTTCTGTGGCATCGCTGTGAAGAACCTTTTAAGAGTGTAGGCCTATTATAATTTGCACATGTTAGCAAATTAGTGATTATTAATAATTAAATCTCATTACTGTAATTCTATTGGTTGGCTTGACATCTGTTTAGTAAAGCTCTCAGATTCTGTGTTGTTATTTTACAGCTTGATTTGATCACTTGACATGTTTTTGCAACACTTTGTTGTCAAACCCAGCTATATTTTCGCCCTTGCTCAAGTATCTCATGATGCAACTCTCTCCCTCAACCTCAATTTGGCTCTCTTTCTCCCCCTCTTTTTTCATCTTTCTCTTTTGCTCATTCTCCCTAACAGTCCCACGTGTGGCAGTGGTGGTGTAATTTCCACCATTTGCTGATTTCTGCGTTGATGTGCGCAGTAGGGGAGTAGCGCAGCTGTGCTTACCTCTTTGCATGTCCTGCTGGGATTCTCAGTTCGTTATCAATTATTCTGCTAAACTCTCTCTGGAGCACGTGGTTCCGACCGGGATAATGTGAGCGCCAACCTTTAATCAAGTGTGAGGAGACCCGTCTCATCAAATCCCACAGAGACGCAATACGAGTCGTTGTTTCACACACACACACACACACACACACACACACACACACACACACACTTCATTCATAAAATTATCCTGTCCAAATGTTTTACACAACATACACTAAATAAACCTACAGCTGTTTTGTTGTGAAATGAGATTCTTGGTTTGATTTTTATCTAGATAGGCCTAATGTCTTTACTTTCTTCATGCAGATGTTCTTTGTCTTATGAGTGCACATTATTTCAAAATAACATTTTGCCCTCGAAAATTTGGCAACAATAGTAAATGTGACCACGAAATCGCCTTTTCACACTTCAACTAGCTAACCCTGGGTCATTCTAAACAACAGGTTTTAAAAAAAAAAATCCTGGGTTATTTTGCTTCACATTTCACACTTCTCATAATTTACTCAGGTTTGACAATTAAAGGGTTAATTCACCCAAAAATGAAAATTAGCTCACCTTCAAGCCAGCAGGTGTATATGATTTTCTTCTTTCAGACAAATCCAATCGGAGTTATATTAAAAATTGTCCTGGCACTTCTAAGCTCTATCATTTCAGTGGGTGGGTGTTTCTGTTCAACAGTCCAAAATCACTTTTTTTTTTTTGCACAAAGAAAAAAAAAAATTTACTCAACCATTCTTCTGCCCCGAGTTACGTCTTCCGCCATTTTAGAGAGTAGGCCTATTACAATGCTTACGCACACTTTACCCTAAGCATAAACAACGTTTATTACGCAGATTACAACGCGAGACAACCCGCTTCTAAATTGCAAGTGTGGGTTAAAAGTGGGAAATAGAACAAGGATAACCTGGGTTATATGGGAAAAGTCCTCGGAGTAGTTACTTATTTTGAAAAAAAATAGCTATTCGCGACTGTTACATAAAAATGTTTTTTCTTGTTGAATTGTGTAGCATCACAATCTACATGCTGCTACTTATTAGCTGTTCATGTTGCAGTGCTTTATGTGTAGTTGTATTTATCAAAAGTGTAGGACCATTTTTTAGCCATCTTTGTGATCTGTACTTTAATTATCTGGAACAAAAAAAAAGAATATTTATGGTGAATGCTTAATATATTACCACACATACATTTACACTTAACTACTACCAAAACATATTGTTAAAAAGCAGTATGAGGTATTTAATGATGATTTTGAGTGAACTATTCCTTTAAGCACAATCACTTCTTTTAGTTCCTACGTCATGTTGAGGGACGGTCAAGACATCGAGGGGACCTTGGTGATGCGTGGTGCATGCAAAAGAAAGACGTGTCTGAACATTGTCCTCCATCATAGGACAGATTTGACAGGATAAGGCAAAGCCCAACTCCTCTGCAGTCATGGTGTGAGCAGGTTTGTCAGCGATGATGATGAACATCTGCAGTACGAGAGTGTGGTGATAAAACATGAATCAATCTGTTGATTTAAAAGTAGTGATTAAGCAGTCTATTGGATTCAGGTCAGCAGGTTTCATGAAGAGGTCCAACTGACTAGAGCTCATTAAATTGATAGTCGTGTATCTTGTCTTGTCATGTAGAATTTGGAAGTTATTCAAAACATTGGAGTTTTTAAATTATGATTTTTTTTTTTTTTTTACTTGAGGGCTCAATAATAGAGACAATCTAAGAAAAGTTGCTAATACAAGTAGCCTTTCCTAGAGTGCTAATTCAAGTTGATGTTCTCAGCCAATCATTGCATTTTTAGCACGATGACTGACATTGTGTAAAAAAATACATATTGTGAGATAATTACATGTTAATATAATTCACACTTTTAACTGTTTTAATGATGCAACTAAACAGTTAGCATTACAGTTCCATTATGTATAAAGCAATGTGTTTATATTAACATTTTGCAGAAGTTCTTCTGTCTTAAAGAAATATTTCACCCAAAAAATTCTCATAATTTTTTGCCAAAAGCAATGGTTTAAAGTTAAAAATGTCTTAATGATAGATTTGATTTTTATAAACACTGAACTTTTTCAGTTCACAAGATGTTAATTGCTGGACTGGAGTGGTGTGGATTACTTGTGGATTGTGATGTTTTTATCTGCTGTTTGGACTCTCATTCTGACGGCACCCATTCACTGCAGATGATCCACTTGTAAGTGAGAGATGTGATGCTAAATTTCTTCAGATCTGTTTTGGCGAAGAAACAAACTCATCTACATCTTGGATGACATGAGGGTGAGTTAATTTGCGTTGATTTTTAATTTTTATGTGACCTATTCCTTTAATGGCAGCTCACCAAGTAATTTGTGACAGAACTAATTTGCTTCACCTTACAAAATGAGTAGATTAGAACAAATCTCAGTGTTTTCTTGTGTAAAATTAGAAATTATCGTAACCAGAGTTCTCTTTGCTCATGTTTACTGATTTTATTACAAAAGTTCTTTAATACAGATAAATAAATAAAGACAATTACATTTGTCGTACATACGGGATTGTAATACTTGTGCAGTACCGCTCTTTAGACTCCAGTTTTTATTTGGGTGCTTCAAAATGAAACATACTGAACAAAACAGTGATGTGCACCAACACAAGTACATATTTTATTTAACATCAGCCACAGATTTTACAAGTTTATGATAATAAAAAGAACCGAAGTGTCAAATGAAAAGATGAGGCAAAAAATAAATAATTTTTTAATAAGGAAAATATACATAGGCTCAAACTCAACTAAGTTTGGCATCCCCCTGGACAAGCGCAGGGAACAGAGAGGGTTTTATGCTCTTAAACACACGTCTTCAACGCTGTTGCCCTTCATCTGCTGAAGCTCTTGGTGGCCCAGTAGCCGATATTGGAAACTAACTCGGTTTACAAACTTCCCGCTCGACACCATTCTGACCACAGTGTTATCACAGCCAACCTTCATTTGAGCTGATGGGAAGAGAGATATGGAGAGCTTTGTGAGTTTCTTTGCACACTAAATTGCTCAGCACAATTGCTGCTGGAACCAATGATGATGCACAACAGATAAAGTAGGAATGCTCACCTGGTCCATTAAAGGAGTAACAGAGATCTGCCATAGGGAACATCTTGGACGTGTCCATGCCGTTTCCACCCAGAAGCTCGACAAAGTCTCCAGAACCGGCACAGCCGAGAATGGACCGCTATATGGATAAACCAGAAGTCTTAAAGTCATTATAATTTATCAGTGTCTTTATATCAACTATATATTTTTAATGATATCAAATTAGCTTTACTCAATTTAAAGATTCTTATTTAAACAACCACTCTATTTTACTCTATTCTATCTCTATTTGTTGTTCAAGTTAACCACAGAAAGACTTATAACGAAAATGGTGACTAATATTTATTTAATTTTACATTCCTCATCTCTTGACCAGAAATCAGATTTTTGCTCAACGTGAGAATTTTTGCAAAAACTCAGCTGTACTTTAACCTTATAAACAATTTGAAATAATGAAATTTGTAAAAAAAAAAAAATATATATAATATAATTAATTTGTTTTTCATTATTAGAATTATTATTATTATTATTATTATTATTATTGGAAGGTTGGTTTGTGTAAATACTGTTGCTTGACCAGAAATCAGATTTGTGTCCCCTTGAGATCATTTTATAAACATATAAACACTTTGAAATAGTGAAATTTGTAAATAAAATGTATTGAGTCATATTTATGATTTTATTTTATTTATTTATTGGGAAGGCTGGTTTGTGTAAATGCTACATTTCTTGACTGAAAATGCTCACCTTGAGATCATTGTGTTGTCCGAGACTGAGCTCTCCAATCTGGATCTCCACTGGATAGATGATGGAAAAACTGCAGTTCCTGTGCTGCTGTGGAATGATCATGGTGAAACTGCCCTCTGGGGTCTGAGATACAACATTACAGGCTACAAAAAGAGAGAAAGAGAGAGAGACAGATGGTTAACCATCAGCATCTTGCATGTTAAGCTTCAAGCGTGGCTTCTGCATGAGCCATATGTCATTCCTCTAACAGTGTACGTGCTCTGAACCTTCTGGACATTAGTGACATTAGTTTTCAAGATCATCAGTACTACTGAAAGGCAAAATTTGAAACGATTAATGCATCATTTCCAGTGTCATTTTTGTATTCCTGTACACTTACGGAACGGATTGATGAGTTTGCGGAATGTTACTGTGAAGCTGCTCCCGGATTGGTGGAGTCTGAAGAACAGCATGGCGACATTCTGAGAGGACCGTACGATTGGTCGAGTCACTCCAGTCTCGCAGTAATCAGAGTAACGCTCGTACAGAGGAAGAGGATGGTCCTGTGTGCTGGGAAACTTCTCACCCTTCATCACCCAGCCATCAAATACTTAAAGACAAAAAGGTTGCATTAAACACCATTCTACTGTAAAAATGATGTTTTACAAGAAAATACTATTCAAGTCCCTCTACTTCGAAATTTCATGTTAAATTTCAGTTCAATGTTTCTTGCCATTTCTTAGCAATTTCTAAGTGAAAATTCTTTCAAAGTACATCTTACACCTTTTTTTTTTTTTTTTTTTAAGCGTACTTCAAGTTAACTGTGTTGAAGTCTATTTAGTTCAGGTTAGATTCAGTTTGCATATTTCCCTTCAGTTCACTCTGCCTGATTCAGGTCAGTAAAGTTCACGCCAGTTTTGTTTCAGTGCCAATAAATGATCTTAAATTTCCTCATTAATTCAGCAGCCTACATTAACTTCCACAATATCCCATGTGGGTTTATCAGTCCTATTAAACAACATTAATCTTGCATGGACTATGAAAGCCACACTACACTCTTAAAAATTCTGCGTTAAATACAACCCAACACTGAGTAAATTATGAACAAACCCAGCGACTGGGTTGTTTTGAACTAGCAGTTGGGTTACTGCCCAGAAGGTAGGTTTTAACATTTAGGCTAGCCCAACTGTTTTTGTATTTAACCCAAACCATTTTAGAGTATAGTTTAGCTGTGTTCAGAATATATGATGAAATAAGTCTGGAATTACTTTTGCTTAACTGGATTTTTGATTCAATTTGTTTTATAGTTGAATATGATAGATAATTGTAAACATGCTTGTTGTTGGATGCCCTGTCTTAAAATGACTCGACACATGATCTTTGGTAGCCCTGACTTAACCTGGCTTAGTGTACATTCACAGCTTGAACAGGTATAGATTTACACAAACACACCAGCTGTTTTTGTCCATATTTAGAACACAGTAAGTTACTGTAATACTATTAAATGACTTTTTGTAAACACAAAAGATGTAAGAAGATTTCACCTTTATGAAATCCCCTCCTCTGCAGTCGATGTTGACCGAATCGTACTCGATGCTAATGATGTCACTAGGCTCGCCGATGAAAAACACAGCGCAGTTTAACTGTGGACGTTCTGCTGTGAATGTAAATTGACCCTCTACGGCCACCATGTCCAGACATCCTGAAAGAAACAGAGGAAGATCGAGACATGAAAAGGTGGAAACCCAGAAAATATACATAGTAGCTATAAGTGATGAAAACCACACTTTAAATAGTGCCATATTGTGCTAATATAGCGATTAAACAGTTAAAAACTACTTATTAAAACACATATGAAGTCAACATCAGTAATCAAATCATTTATTTATTATTCATGACGCGTGTCTTTGGCAAATAAAATCCCAGAATCCCAGAAGTTTCTGTCATCACTCACTGAGTGCTCGGCGGTACACAAACTCCTCTGGTAACTCTCGCTTTAGTTCAGAGCTGAGCAAAGATAATAATCCTTCCGGGCTGATCTCGTTATCCTGATAAAACAAAAACAAAACAGGACATGGGAATGGCTGGAATTAGAAAAAGACGTCAAAATAAAAAATATAAATACATTTTAATTGCATTTCAACCAGCAGTACGCAAGGAAATGATGATTTTAGGTCTCCTTGGATTCAAAAGAGGTTCAAAAGAGCTTAAATGCTCTTAAAGTGTCATAAAAAGTTGCACATTATATAGCCTAGAAATAAAACATTATATAAATTGCATACAAAACATAGGCTTTAGCCTATTTAATCACACATATTAAATGCTAAAGCATGTGCACTAAAAATTGCACTTGCAGTAGATCTATTTCTGCTTTTTTTAAAATGTCTTTTCGTTAAAATGTTTTGTTTCCTTACAAACACATTTTGCAGTGCATATGCTCACAAGCGATACAATAAAAGTTGCATGTATCATCATTACATTGTTATAACATACCAACATTAGGATATATTGTACAATGAGCGTTAAAGCCACCGATAAAGCTATCGAAGTACTCTAATGATTGTGTGTGTGTGTGTGAGGTGAGCAGGTGTGAATATCTCACCTGTATGCCCAGAAAGCGCGCGTGTCCCCGGAGAGCCGTGACGCTCAACAGGAGGAAACACAGCTGTACGCGCGAAGTGCCCGACATCTCCGTGGGTCTGTCCGCGAAGATTTGCGCAATAAGAGAAGAATTCCGCGAGCTCCCGAACAGACTGCTGCTTTTATACACCCTCACATAAATAGAGGAGGGGGGGCTGCCTGTATGGATCAATTGATGTGAGTCCGAAAGAGAGAGAGAGTGAGGGAGTGAGAAGAGGGGGCATGACAGATACCTAGTGTTTATTCTACTTTTTCTAGTAACTGAATAGACTGGTAAAAATAGCTGATTTTTTTAATTGTACCCTACCAATAAAATGGTAAAATCCAGGAGTCCATTTACACTAAAAGAGCAATTGTAGCAGGCTAAGACGTGTTACTGAGATTCATGTGTAATTTCTTATGAATATGCTGAATATTTTCTAGTTACTATATGAATGAACAAGTATTTTTCTAGTTACTATTATAATATATAGAACATATATAAATCTATATATATATATATATATATATATATAAACAATAGAAGTAGAGTTGTTTTAAAATTATTGTACACACACACACACACACACACAGGCTATATATAAAATAGTGTAGTGTAGTAAATGATTACATGTAACCTGGATTACATAAAAAGATTCCAAAAATGTAGTATTTGTAATTAGTTTTAAAACTAATTTGAGTTTTAAATGTGTTAAAATGCTGCTAATCAGATTACAGTTACTTTTTATGGATTACATGATTGCAAATTATACACACAATGGCAGCAATTTATTCATAATTTATTGATCCCCTGAAGTAGTCAGAATACATTGGTAATCTTGAGTAATCTTGAATACATTACTGACTACAATTTTCATCATGTAATTTGTAATCAGCATAAGCAGTCTTTCTCTCTCTCTCTCTCTCTCTCGCTCTCTCTCTCTCGCTCTCCACACAAAAACACACACACACATGTTTGTTTTTGTGAAAAGTGGGGACATCCCATAGGCGTAATGGTTTTTATACTGTACGAACTGTATATTCTATCGCCCTACACCAACCCTACACCTAACCCTACCCCTTACAGGAAACTTTGTGCATTTTTACTTTCTCAAAAAAAATCATACTGTATGGTTTATAAGCGTTTTGAAAAATGGGGACATGGGTTATGTCCTCATCAGTCACCCTCTCCTTGTAATACCTGTGTCATAACCCATGTCATTATACAAGTTTGTGTCCTGATATGTCACAAAAAAACACACACACACACACACACCACACACACACACATACACACACACCACACACCACACACATACATATATATATATATATATATATATATAAATATATATATATATATATATATATATATTCCCCAAGGATTTAATATTAAACCACCCTCGCAGCTGCTCACATCTAGGCATCTAGGACCATGTAAACAAACAAATATATTTTATCTTATTTCTTATTCTTTTGTTTAGTGAAGATGTGTACTCCTTTTCTCAGCTCAGAAAAATATCGAGGAATTTCACTGCAGTGGGAGGAAGGTGAGGTGGTCTGATTGAAGTAGTGAATGTCACATACAGTGAGTCAGTGAGGTATGATTGGGTGTTTCAAAGAAATAGTTCAGCTAAAAAAGAAAATTCTGTCCTTTACTCACCATTTACTCACCGTCATGTCATTTCAAATGTATGAATTACTTCCTTCTGTGCAAATTAAAATGTCGCTTTTTGTGCTATATAGAAAAAAAGAATGTCACACCAGTATGGAACAGCATGAAGGTGAGTAAATAATGTCAGATGTTTTTTACGTTTGAGTAAACTAACCTTTTATAACATTTATTCATTATAATATAATGAGGCAGCTGAACTTTTCACTTGCATATTAATATTGCTGTCCACTAATTGTCTCAGACTGGTGTTATTTTCTCACACCTACAGTGAACCAACTGTGTCAGGTGAGCCGAGTAACAGCGTTTCACCTCACTAAACAGATATTCACTGCTCTTAAACCTATTTGCTCTCAGCTTAAAGGTCTTTGAGAATTAGAGTCACTGAAAGTCACCTCAGGTCAAAACAATCCGAATGAGCAGGACGTTTGGGTGTATGCATGAGGGTTTCTTGAAAACAGCCTCATGAGGAAATTAAGTAATGTCTCAAAAGCCAAAGGGTGTCTGTATAAAGTGTTTTACAGTGTAGTAATTAAAATTAGCTCAATTTAGGAACAACAGAGGTTAATGGAAGGACAAAGCCACGATACAAAGATGCAGTCATATCATGCATTTGTATTGTTTTTTTTTCTTTTCTGTGTTTCGTGACCATTTTTCACCCTCTCTGAGCAGTCTAAGAAACGCTCCCTTTTTGCATGAAATGAGTAACAGCACTGATCAATAGGCTCGAGTTCACTGCTCATACAGCAATGTGCATTTATCTGTGTGACGTCAGGAAATTGTGGAAAAGTTTAGATGAGTCATTTTGCCGTAGTTCAGTAAATGCTCTTGTTGGACAGAGGAGAAAGTTTTGAGTTCTAAGAGTTGCAGTGTGCTTTTATAGGGCATCAAGCTCTATTATCTCATGATCTGACCCTTAAAAATGGCATTCATTCACTTATTTTAAGAATGCATGATACAAAACTAGCTGTGTATGTATGCTTAAGTTTTTGAAAGGCTGCTTTCTAACACATGGCAATAAAACTAATGTCATACTGTTTAGGTTTCTCCTTCGCAGTGTGTGCTATCATCTTCAGGGAGCTGCAGACGTTCCATCAAACACCCCGTTCTGGCATTTGAAACCCAGCTCTTGTGCCGGTGTCCGGTTCTATCAGAGTCTTACCTGCCCCGGGTGAACTGAAAGGTCAGCTGTCTTTCTCACACTCACTCTCTGGAATCAGGGGACACTTGCCTCTTGTGAACTATATAGTGTCAGTACAGTTTTCCGACTTCTGGCAGAATATGAATGGATTTATTCAGGCATACCACATGTGCTATTTATACAGTATGCATATGTATGTGCACTGTATTTTGTTTGTGGTGGATGATCAATTTTTTTCTCACAAAATATAGTATAGAACCTGAGATTTTTGCTTGAAAAACTGTATCCCACAATGCACTTGACCTTCCTTTTTTTTGTGAAGAAATATCCCTGTTTTGATCAAACTCACAATTTGTTCAGACTGACAAAAGTTGCATCACAGAAAATTCGATTAAAACTGTAGTAAATATTTACTTCTTTTGGACCCCAAACAGGTTTCTTGATCACTCCTCCCTTCTGCCATTGGTCAGACAAACAGATAGTCCCGCCCCCAACTCATGCCATTGGTTGAGCCAGTGTGGCTGGTTGAGGTGGTGTGCAAAGTAAAAAACTGATCCCACAACAAAAAATGTTCGGGAAAAACTGTTAACCTGTTAGCCATTTTGGTTAACCCATAATTTAATAAAAAAAAAAAAAAAATTAATTTGATGAAAGTATTTTTAGAATTGTATTTTTCATTACATTTTTAATTTAAATAAATTTGTAATATTATTACAACATATTTACGATAATATAAATATATATTTTATTTAATATTTTTTTACAAACAAACATTAAAATCACTCAAAATCTGGTAACAAAAAAGTTGCAATCTCATAAAAATTTTTATAGAAAATTTGTGTATATATATATATCTATATATATATATATATATATATATATATATATACAGTACGTGTGTGTGTATGTATATATATATATGTATATATATATATATATAATATATTTATATATATATATATATATATATATATATATATAGTTGTTGTTTTATATACTCATTTAAATATGAAAAAAATATGCTAATATATAGCCATTTGCATTAAAATGACTGTTAAATTTCTAACATTCTAAGTTACAGTTCCTGTTATGGACCTTTACTTCTAAGCTTTGACATTTCCAGTGCTCAAGATGTTATCAAGCCAATTCTATTAAAAAAGGCCAGCCACACAACTAAACCACAGCTAAATTACAGTAATTTAATGAAAAACATCCTCTCCCTCATTTGCACCTGTGCTTGTGACTGTTTCCTTACTTGAGCTCAAACTTGCAGATCTCTATAAAACCTAATATACATCACCATGTGTTTGCTCGTTATTTTACTACCTACTATACGCCATGTGATGTGTGTTTATTGGAATCCAACCCAAATTTCTGACTGATCCGGGCTAACTGTGCGGCTTCACCCCCCCGCTTCATTTATTTCATTCCTGCATCCATGCAGTGGAGAGTACAGCGGGAGAGAAGAAAGAATGACGCACTTTGGCAGATAGGAGGCCACTGTTATAGCGTTAATCTTCCATTTCTCCGAGGATATCACTCACACCCACACTTATGCACAGATTGAACACGCTTCAAGGAAAAAGACGTATGAACTTGTCTAAATAGGAATGTTTTTCCTTTGGCCCTAAGTGTGCGCAGATCGACATGTCGAAATTGCTACGGTATTAATGACTGGAAAGTCTCTTGAGTGTGTTTCCTTGGCTTCAAGAATGACTTATTGACATTTCATAGAGATTGAAGGAATGTTTGGGATTCAGCACAAGTTATGCTCTATTGACAGCTTGTCGATGACCACAGAAAATGGAAATTTCGACTCAGCTTACAAAAATAAATAAGAATTGTGTTTATAGCAGTGCATGTGCAATGGAAGTAGGACAAGACGGTTCAAAAGAGAGTTTCAAAGCAGAAATGTGTTTTAAAGCATGCATGTTAATTCTGCTAATAAAATGTACGTTAGGTTGTCTAAACCATCCTTTAACATTGGGAATTCTATTTTAGGTGGATAAATGTACACTGTATTTTATGAACAATTCACAATATTTACATATATGATGTCCTTCTTCATATCACACTAAAGTTACTGGGTTGACAATTATGAAACAACATGAAAGTGAGTAAATAGTGACAGAATTTTTGTATTTGCATGGCAATAATGTATTTACTTGCCCTATAGACCTTCATTGTAAATGCATAACTGTAAACACAATTTTTGTTCATTTTTACAAACTGAGAAATCAGTCCAAGTTATCTGGCTGTAATCAACAGCATATCACAGATAGTTTGATGTGGATTCGAGATAACAGAACACCTCTTGCAAAGTTAATGCTGGATTACACAGCATCAGTTTGCTTAAATAAACAAAAAAACAAAGAACAGACCCATCAAACAGGCAATCATTCAGCTGTGAGGGAGACAAACGCGCACACACACACACGTGTACAATGTGGACCGTTTGGCTCCAGCGTCCTCTTTGTTAGGATAAATATGATGGATGTGTTTATGAGATGTTCTTGAACGGAATGATGATGGCAGAAAAATATAACCATGTGTTCATTATGACACAGCAGATGAGAACTTACACATGAAAGATCAGCTATAATACTGATAGACATTTATAAATACATAAAGTGGAGATGATAAATAGGGTGAAAAGGTTATTTGCTTTATTAAAGCAGTATTTACCCTTAAATGCTCTATAGTTCAAAAGTGTGGGCTCTTGGTACAATTTTTTAATGTTTTTGCTTTGAGGTTGCATTTATTTGATCATTTCTATTTGAAAGTCTTTTTAAAATGTGATTTATGTCTGTGGTGGTAAAGCTGAATTTACAGCATCATTACTCCAGTCTTCAGTGTCACATGATCCTGAGTCTTAAGTGCCAATTTTCTACTCAAGAAACATTTCTTATTATTATTACACTTGTGCTGCTTAATATTTTGTGCATTTATTTGAAACAGATAACTTCTTATATAACAGATAAATTCTTCCAGAAAAATATAACTGACCCCAAATGTTTGAGAAGTAGTGTACGTTTTACTCATTAAAATGACACAAAAGCAAATGGTCAAATTTCCATAAACAAACTTGCTGTGACTTCAGTAACAGAACGCCATTGCATGCGCATTTGAAATCATTAATTTTCATTTATTTACATGCACTGCCTGTGTTGTTTGTGAGTTTTTGAGTTGCTTGTGAGGCCAAAGAAAATATGCAAATCAACTAATGGTACAAAAATGCCTGCAAAATTAGTTTGGCACTCATTTTGCATGAAGCAATTCCAGATCTTCCAGATTCTGTTCTGTTATGATCAATATAAAGTATACAAAAATGTTTACCATCTACACATTTAAAAATAAATATTCCAAAAGGAGGTTTTCGAAGCCATAGAGCATCTACTTTTGATTCCCCAAAGAACCTTTCAGTGAACAATTCCATTTTTCTTAGTTTGAACCACATTTTAATAATCTAAAGGAACCTTTTTCCATTTTAAAGAACATTTTTCGTATATAAAGATTCCATGGATGTTAAAGGGGTCATCGGATGTGAAATGCACTTTTACATGTTGTTTTAGCATAAATGTGTGTGTACACAACCACCCTATAATGATAAAATCCACCCAGTCAAGCCGTTCTCAGATTCCTGCAAATGTGATGTCATACAAGGCCCCTCCCACGATAGTTGATTGACACTGGTGTCTTACCTTAGACCCGCCCTGAGTGAGCTGTATCAGTCCGCCATTGTTTCACCACCAGAGCAGATGTAGACAAGAATGTCTCCTAAAGCGATTGAAATGTTCTTTTGTTGGATGTAATAACATAGAAGTCGTCATTTACTCCCGAAATCTGAGCTGCTGAAGATGCAGTGGATTACCTTTGATTCTGAAGGGAATGTGCCCTCGATCTACCTAAATGTGTCTATCTTCGCCCAAATCATTTGTGATCGAGCTTCACCTACAGAAGAAATGTGTATACATTTTTTTATGAATCTTTGCAAATCGCCTTTCCTAATAAAGTGCTAGTTAGCAAGTTCCATGACGAATGCAGCTAAAGTTTACAGTCTCTCAGAGAACTGCGCATCATCCCACGGAGGGAGATAGCAGAGCTCATTAGAATTTAAAGGGAAATGCACTGAAATGGCTTGCTGTGAAAAGAGCTGTTTTAGACATGGTAAAAACTGTTTTTTTACACTACCATTGAGAAATTTTAACGTAAGTATGTCATAAAGTTTTCATTAAGACCCTAATGAATCATATCAACTTTAAAGGTTCTCATTAGAACTATAGATGGCGATAAAGAACCTTCATTTTTAAGAGTGTAGTGTAGTGAATAAATAAACTATTGCATAAAAATTGTGAATTCGCCTATGAATATGCACTGCAGAAGTGATGATTTTCAGCAAATACTGACTTAGATTTCCATCTTTAAGTGTAAAATGTGTTTTCAATTCCAAAAACCATTTCATCACAATACATGCGGGAACTGTAAAAAGGCTCAGATGCTCCATGTGACAGGTTCTGTGTTCAATTCTCTTTGAAATGCTCATCCTGACGCATAAAGTGGAGCGTTTGATGAGGGACTGCTGGACGAGGTCACACACCGACTCTTCATGCAATAATGATGAACATGAGGGATTTCTCTATGAGAGGCCTACACACACTTATAATGACATGTGTATTTGTGTATTACATGTGTTTCTGTGTGCATGTGTGAGAACGGAAAGAGAGAGTTTATAAAAGAGGCTCTTACAAACACTTCAACCAGAAAGAGAGAGATGTGACCGAAAGAGAGGGAAAAAAGCTGTATAAACAGAGGCCAGTTTCTGCGTGCAGAAGTAAATAAAGCAGTGCCCTTTGGTAAATGAGGGGTAGATGGCGTTTCATAACTGGCAGACATGGAATTACAAATTTTAATGGTTCACTGTTTCAGGGACGATGATGGGACACACAGAACCACTCGCCGTTATTGAGAGGCTGTCCATTTGAGACGTTATAAACATGCACACATTCAGTGTTCTGAAAGACTCCAGCACTGAATTACACCAGAAATACTAATGTAATGCTAATATAATATTACACAAACATATAAACACACAGGCCACTCTAAAAACTGATAACACTGAGAAGACCTCATGAATAAGATGAAGAAGAGAAGAGAAGAGAAGAGAAGAGAAGAGAAGAGAAGAGACGAGACCCGAAGAGAAGAGAAGAGACGAGACGAGAAGAGAAGAGAAGAGAAGAGAAGAGAAGAGAAGAGAAGAGGAAAAAAAAGGAGACAAAATGAGCCAAAATAAGATCAGAGGAGACTAATTGAGATGAGAAAAACATTATCATTTATATTTAAATTTACTTTTTATTCATACATGTGTATAACAAGGCTCTTATAAATATATATAAATATATATAATTTTATAATATACACTTTTTTTTTTAGTTTGGGGTCAGTATGATTTATTATTTTTTTAAAAGAAGTCTCATGCTCATCAAAGCTGCATTTATTTGATAGTAATTCTATAGCAAAAATTGTGAACTATAACAATTTAAAAGAACTGTTTTCTATTTGAATACATTTTAAAATGTAATTTATTCCTGTGATTCAAAGCTGAATTTTCAGCATCATTACTCCAGTCTTCAGTGTCACATGATCTTTCAGAAATCATTCTAATATGCCGATTTGGAGCTCATTAAACATTTATTTTCATTATTTTCAGTGTTGAAAATGGTATTTTTTTTTGTTGTTGTTGTTGTTTTTTTTAATCAAAATTAACGGTATTTATTTGAAATAGGAATCTTTTGTAAGATTATAAATGTCTTTACTGTCACTTTTGATCAGTGACCATTCAAAAGTCTTAAAAAAAATCTTACTTTGAGTGGTAGCTTATATGGATTTTTTCAAAATAATATAATATATATTTTTTATTTTGGTCAATAAAACAGAACAGTTCCCTTAAGCACCAATTTTCTTTAAAAGTTTTAACCATCCATGCCTGTTTTTCCTGATTTCCTGAGTTCTGTAACCTTGCTGTTCCCAATACATAATTCACCACACCAATGATGTCTTGAAACTTCATGTGTTGATTTCAATCCTCCGATAAAAGAAGAGATAGATAGATAAATAAATAAAGATGAGCGCAGCAGAGACGTAATAGCTATAATGCGTTTAATGGAGCGGCTCATGAGGAAGTGATCCACACGGCCCTCAGAGATATCAGCCCCTTAGGAACGTGTAAGGATTCTGTAAACCACCAAGATGAACCGCACACACTTATGCATCGCCCTAATTATTGATGACATCGGTCAGGCACTGCTCAAAAGAGCTGTTTTCTGGTCTCAGATGTCAAACATATTTGGAGCCAGATTGAATCACACAACCGTCGATAAAACACATCTAGCCGTTCAACTGTTGAGCTCCTGTGGTTAAAAAAAAAAAAAAAAAAAAAAAAAAAAAAAAAAAAAAAAAAAAAAAAAAAAAAAAAAAAAAAAAAAAAAAAAAAAAAAAAAAAAAAAAAAAAAAAAAAAAAAAAAAAAAAAAAAAAAAAAAAAAAAAAAAAAAAAAAAAAAAAAAAAAAAAAAAAAAAAAAAAAAAAAAAAAAAAAAAAAAAAAAAAAAAAAAAAAAAAAAAAAATAAAAAAAAAAAAAAAAAAAAAAAAAGTTGAGCTCCTGTGCGCTGCTGTTACATGCGAGGAACAAATTCACTGACACTCTTCAGTGATCACTCCTCTGACGCCTGGTGAGTTGCAAGCATGCATCCTGCTGTCAGAATTGATTGATGAGAAATCAATGCACGCATGAACAAATCACTACAGTTTACACGCTTTTCTGACTGTTGGTGTCCATCTCATCTCAGAGGAGATTTGATCAATGCTCTAAATCTATAAGCATGTGTCACACATGTGTTCATCAATCAGAGCACAAACTGAAAAAAAATCAAGTTTGCATGAAACATCGACTTTGCCCGAAGCTGATGTGCATCTGAGAGTCATTCAGAGCTAATGAAGTCTTCAAAGATAAACACAGCTTCACCTGAAGGCACTGTACAGATGTTGCAAATAGACTTCAGCTCTCAAATTCTCTTCAAGTGATTCTGGGTGAGATTTATTGACATGAATGAGGTACAATTTATATCATCACTAAATTCTCAGAACAACATCAATAAATCTGGTTATTGTTAACTACACCTAGAAAAAAAGTAGGGTAAGATATTTTATTTGAAAGAATCCTGTTAAACTCACTAAGGCTGCAATTTTTTGATTAAAAAATACAGCAAAAACAGTCATACTATGAAATACTATTCCTGTTTAAAATAATGGTTTTCTGTTTGAATATATTTAAAAAAAATCATTTATTCTTGTGACACAAATAATAATTTTTAGTTCTCGATTTCTCTTTAGGTGATTCTGGGTTAGAATTTTAGAAATTAGAATATTGACTTGTCATGAATGAAGTAACATAAATGTCGTCACAAGTTCTTAAAACAATATCAATAGTTCTGGCTAATGATTATTAACTACAAAAAAAAAAAAAAAAAAGAGCAACAATGAGTGCTGGGAAGCTACATTGTAAATGCCATTTGCCAAGATAAAAGCTAAAGTAGTTAATCTACTGTCAAACAAGTAAAAACAGATATTAACAAAAAATAAAAATAGGTAACTTTAAAGCTATATAATGTGGAATTATCTTGTTAAATATGCAACTATTAAATTATATTATTTTATTTTTGACAGAATCAAATCTTGATTAATTTATGATAAATATAAATAATAAGCACTCTATTGTGATGAACAGTAAATTAACTAAAAATGTTCTTATATATAAGGAAAGATATACTGTATATTGAGTTGCCCATGAAGAACAATAATCTACTCACTTAGAAATAACAATGAAATCAGTTTCCACATCTGTTTTAAACATTAATGATAATAAAAATAATGTTATTGAGCAGCAAATCAGCATATTAGAATGATTTCTGAATAATCATGTGACATTGAAGACTGGAATAAATAAACTAAAAATTCAGCTTTTTATCACAGGGATAATTACATTTTAAAATATATTCAAATAAAAAACAGTTCACTGTTTTTACTATATTTGTAATCACATAAATGCAGCCATGGTTTCAAAAACACCCCAAAATGACCCAGTGAGTGGCAGTGCATCTGTAGGATTTTCACGGCCCTCCAGGAGTCCACAGACCTCAGGGTGAAAGAGAGGAAACACCTCGGTGATTGGCTTGAATCTGGCATTTGATAGTAACACAACAGTGCATTCATCAAACGGGCCGTGAGCTTCCCTACAGCGAGACGCTTCATTCAGTCTGACACAGGTTTGACACCTTACCAACAGAAAAACCAGACAGCATAAACAGCCAAAGGGAAAAAGTCATGAAACGCTGACAAAAAAAAATGAGGCCAGATAGGAAATAAGCCAAAGGAAATGACGGGACATTGTAATGAACAATATCTCTTCAGAAACACACACTCACAGAGAAGTCAGTAGGTTTTGACGTGTGTGTGTTTGGTGCATGTCTTCTCCATGTGTCTAAAAAAGGCTCTAATGGGATCTCTAAATATAGATCCTTCATGATATTCAGGTCTGATTCTGGCTGTAGCCTCTTCGCCCTCTGGCACTTCATCTGCCTGAGCATTTCTCTGTCTGATGAAGCAGTACACTTATGAATGCCGGACGTTCCTAGAGATCCAGGATCCTTTCTCCAGTCAGTGTCGTCACTCAACTTTGGCAAACGTGAGCTTAAAAACTTCACAGTAACATGTATTTCAGAATTATGTTATGTTTCTTCCTTAGGTTAACACAGTAGTTGTTTAACAGAACGTCTAAACTTTTCAAAGCACTGAATATGCTGTAATTCTGATGGATTTTTATTAAAGAGAAGCTCATACGTAATATCACACCTCTCATCAAAAATCTATAGTTTACTTACATAGTTAAAGAAATCTTTGTAATCAATAAGTATAAAATGAGAGCTTTTTTTAGCGGTTTTCATAGTGGTTCCTGGCCTCCACGTCGTGCACTTAATACGGAAAGCCATTGATTATCCCTTACTAGTTTGAAAAAAAACATTCAAACATATGTATGTATGAACATATCTACAAATAAATATATCTAAATTAAATATATCTACTAAAAACAATTCAAAAAAAAAAAATACAAAAATTACTACTTAATAAAAAAACTTATGTTTTGATTCTAAAACTGAGCGAGAAATAAATGTGACCGTACTATTAAATGCACAGTAATATTTAGTTTTATCTATATATTGCTGACATTTAAGCCAAGAAGAGTCCTGCCTTCTGATAATGTCTCTACAGTATTCTCACATATATTACAGGGGGACTGGAAAAACTGATGTGTGAACTTCTGATTGTGGGGGATATGAGCTGCTTTGGAGTGATTTCATCTCTGCACTTTGTATTTTTTGGAGAGCTGTTCCTCGCCAGGATGACGTTGTTGTTACGCACAACTCCATGTCATCATAATGCAAGTCCTGTGGGGCCTTCACTTGTGTGTATGACACTTCACACACACAGCCAGCACGCACACACACACACACACACATTC
This sequence comes from Cyprinus carpio, assembly GCF_018340385.1. Classification (NCBI taxonomy): domain Eukaryota; kingdom Metazoa; phylum Chordata; class Actinopteri; order Cypriniformes; family Cyprinidae; genus Cyprinus; species Cyprinus carpio. Next base: position 5,234,487 of record NC_056617.1, on the reverse strand, counting down.
CACACTCACACCAGAAGCATGATATGCTTGGCTCCAGGACAGAGCAGAATAAACATTCTCTCTCTCTACACACATACTAACATCTTACACCAGCAAAACCATTCACACTCTTCCTCGCAAAACACACACACACACACACACACACACACACACACACACACACACACACACACACACACACACAGCTAATACACAGTAAAACGGTACAACAGCCCTGACGCGCTGAGCTCATCAGAAAGGGCATTTGCATTTTGAATCCGAGAGCACAACGGGAATCTTTTGTCGTTTATGACACTACAATAAGCAGCAATTCCATGCACAAACAAACGCTGATTGAATTCTTGGTGCGCGGAATAAAAGAACGAGGCGGATCCTATCAGATCAGAAAGAACAATCTCTGGGGCTGTGTTTATCCCTGCGGCTTCCGATTTATGATTCCTTTTTATAATTGTTTACTTGATAGCACAATCTGACATTGAGGTTTTTTAAGAAAAATACATAAAAATTATTATCCATTGCAGAGATTTATAGAGAAACAAACAGATGGGTGATAGTTGAGCTAGTATTTAGAAATCAGAAGCCACACAAACACTTAAGGTTTCATCCCCGGATGCAAGCATTGACCTTTTGACCTTTCACTCACACAAATCTTTACATTCTCTAGTTTTAAAATAGTTTCTGTAGCCATAGCAACCGGCATTCTATTGTGTCAATTTCTTTCTCATTTTCATGGGTGATCGCTGATCAGAAATAAGAAATTTTGCAAAGAAGTTCAATAACTTGAATAACATCTTAAAAAACAAAATAAAAAAAACAAAACAACCACAACATCCCAACCATAAAAACTTAAAACTTACAAATGAAATTATTTTTTATTTTTTTATTGTTTTTTTTGTTTGTTTTTTGTTTGTTTGTTTTTTTACAATAAAACATTGAACTTTATCAAATATAAAAGTGTGTTATTGTTGAGAATCATATTTGATAATTCAGGATTTTATGGCTCATATAGTATTATATAGTAATAATATGGAGGACAAAACACCTCAGTTTTATTTAGAGGCCCAAACTGAACCAAAATATGATATTTATATGCACAAAAAGTAAGATGAAATTCAAATAGCTTGTAATGTAAATCAGTGAGATATTTATAATAGAATACTTATATAAAATCATGTGAATATCAGTTGTCACTCTATCTCCCAATAACATTTCTAATATAAAGATGAGTTTTAAATGCTTAGTTTTATGATCAAAGCTCTGTAGTTTTTATTGTTTGGGGGCAAACATATAATGCAATGCAATACAATGATGATGAAGAGATAACAATGTTCCTCAAAAAGCCTGATGCTAATATTTGATACTCACATTTTAACATGATTTTTCTAAAAATGGATTAATAGATTTTCAAAGTTGCCAATCTTTAAATATTAAAAGGATTCACATCCAAAAGAAACATACAGTACTACTTTCTGAAGGTGGATTTCAAAGTCTTTCAATTGCTAAAAAAGTATGATTTGCCTCAATATGACGAATCACTTGTTGTATTCCTCAAATGTAAGTTACTTTGTATAAAAGTGTCTGCTGAATGAACACATTTAAATGTAAATGTAGCAATCATGCAACAGAAGGCATGTAGTATGTGTACTACTGATAATTTAGAGGCTTTAAAAATGTGCATACCAATCAAGATACAGTAGCCTTTACAGGGTTAAATCAGTAGCCTAACCCTAAGTATAAGCAGTTGTTATGATGCTTGATTTAACAAATACTGCTAATTACATTTATATGCTCATAGCTAATGCTGCGCTCCAAGCAATGTTAATCAGCATGGAAATATTGCATAACTCAAGCAAGACGAATGGTTTACTATAATACACTGTTTACGGGAAGGGTTTACTCGAGGGTCATGACACTCACACGTCGGGTTATTAACGTCAGCTGTTAGTGTGTGCACTGAATGAGTGTGTGTGTGCCACTCAGATGACAAGTTCTCAAATGTAGTGTAGTAATTAAATAAAAACTGCACTCCTGTGATGAGCATCCCACTCACAGAAATTATTAGGTTTCTTGTGTTTGCATAAAGTTCACAGTTTTGTTTAACAGTTAAGAAAGCACATCAATGTGTTTCAGGCCTTCCGTTAAAACTTCTTATGCAAATGTCAATTAGCACACACTTGAGGCAGCATAACCATGCAAGCGGTGTGAAGGAAAGCAAGGTGGCGTAAATCACTTGATTTCCTATTTCCTGTCTATCACGGCCCCTTAAGCTTCTTTCATATTAAATGCACCTGGGGTCTCTTCCTCTTCACCTTGCAGCCTGACACAGGTGTTAGAATAAACAGTTTTAATTTGATTTAGTCTCATATCCTGAATGAGGGACATCACAGACAGTTTGGCCTCCAAACTCAGAACTTTTTAGACTGGAAGGTTAAAACATGTAACACAAAGAAATCCATGATTTTTTAAACATCTCTTGAAACGATGGATGGAGTGTAAGTTCACTTGGCTGTACTGCCCTCTGCTGCCCAAAATTAAATTGTCATAAAGGAGATGCTTTATTAAAAACCGAATAAGTGTCGGTTTAAAGTGGTTACACTGAAAATTAGAACACTTACGTATATTTTATTTTTGAGGATGTCAGACCTCCATTATTTAGTTTTCACGTTAATATTCTTTGATGCACTTTGCAACACTGATAAAATGTTGAAAAGGATCTTTATTCATTATTTTAATTAGTTGTATTTTATATACATATGTGTGTGTGTGTGTGTGTGTGTGTGTGTGTGTGTGTGTGTGTGTGTATATATATATATATATGTGTGTATATATATATGTATATATTATATATATATATATATACAGTACCTTCAAATATACATTAGCCCATATTTGTCCATGCTTTCTAAGCATTGTTATGAAACAAATTACATTAATATTGTGTATGCTTCCTGGTTCCTGTTTTTTGTGTGTGTGTGTGTGTGTGTGTGTGTGTGTGTGTGTGTGTGTGTGTGTGTGTGTGTGTGTGTGTGTGTGTGTGTGTGTGTGTGTGTGTGTGTGTAATTCATGGGCAACTACTGGTGTTTCCAGTTTGTAAATGTTTTATAAAAAAAAAAAAAAAAGTTTATAGCCAAACCAATTTTAGTACACTCACACACACACACAAATAAATAAATCTAGAATATTTTGGAGCAACTGAGTAAAAAAAATCCTATACAGCCAATTAACCTACACCGGGGGCGCTGTGGCGCCATGGAAAAGCCGGAAGTGATGCGGAAGTAAGCAAGCCATGACATCACAAAGTGAAAGTATGGCAGCGTCTATTGAAGTGGAATTAATGTTCATCACGTTTGCTCTCTGTAACGCACTTTACGATCACACAAACTTCTACACGAATATGCGTCCAGTGCAGGGTGGTCATATGATGTTTATCTTTGATTTGCAGATGGACGCACGCGCAGGGATTCTGGGAACGCGCAGGGAAAACAGGTGATTTAAACACGGGTGAGAATAATGTGGCAAAAAACTCTAAACACAGCTTATGTATTGTTTAATGTTTTATTTATTTATTTATTATATCCTATATTATATCAAATTAGTTAAGACCTTTAGATGATTGTTATTCTCAGATTATTGTCTTTTTTTTTAAAATGCAACGTTTCCAGTTCTGCATACTTATTTGCATTTTATGTATATTAACCAATCCTTATATTGGTTGATCTAGTTAATAGTTTTCAAGTAATTTGATGCCAGGAACTCCCAAAAATAAAATTATGAGCGCATCTTACTCACTCCTTAAAATATATTCACAGCTGTTTTTTATGTATTATAAATGATTATTTTTTTCTTAGATAAATAAAAGTGACACAAACGAGATAATTGTTGACATAAAAAGTGAAACTGATTTATTTAGTTACTTTTTTTCATATCATTTTATAATTTCTGTATTTTAAAATGTATTGATGTATCTTTAACTCTTTTAGTTCTTCAGATTTGAGTCAAAATTATGTGCACTTTTACCTTTTTAATGCAGAAAACTATGCTTTCTCATTCTAATCTACATTTTAGGTAGAACATCCTCAGCAATGGCTGCAGAAGGAAACCCAGACCCTGAATCCAGTGATCAGGGTTTGGAAGCAGAGCTTGTGTCTTTGAGATCACAAGCAGAGGCGCTGCGACAGGAGCTGAAGACATGTAAAGATGAACTTCAGAAGTTACAGAAGCAGCTCAGCCAGAGCAAACGACTCCAGAAGACCACAGAAAGCTACAATGAAGATCTCAGACAGCAGGTGAGCCAGGTGCGTGGTGGAGAACAGGGACAGTTGATGGTTTAAGGAGCATTTTGAGGCTCTCAGAACATGACCAAATAAAAGTCAACACAAGAAGATAGTTGATTATATTGTGTCTGTGTTGCTGTTTAGGTTGATAAACTGAGTGCAGAAATCCATGAGCGAAAGAAGAGAGAGAGCGCCAGCCAATCCTGAGCCACCAAATGAATCAAGTGATGTTCCACAGACAGAGGTATGAGAAGTGTTACTTAAGTGTGATTTATTTCTAAGAATAGATCTGGGCATTTATTAATGTCAGTATTAACATAGTTTGCATGTGTTGCATTTTGAGATGAAAAATTACCAAAAGTCTAAAATATGGCCAATATAATCTAACATCAAGTCTAAATTATCTGTATAATGGCTAAAATAATATAACAAATCACAATAAAATACAATAATTTTAAAGTGTAGCCAAAATAATCTGACATTTTTCTAAAAAAATATATAATAAAAATAAACTAATCTAACATATTGCCATAAACCTGAATTACTTCCAAAACAACCCAATTTACAGACATAACTATCTATATTATGGCAAAATGATAAAAACACTTTAAAAATGTCCAAAAAGTAGCCAAAACTATTAAAACGTATAGTCAGAACAATCTAATGTATAGTCAAAACAATGTGTATTATGGCTAAAATGATAAAACATATCACAAAGAAATTGGAATATGGCCAAAAAATAGACAAAACTAATAAAGCATAGTCGAAACAATCCAATGTATAGTCAAAACAATGCAAATTATGACTAAAATGATAAAACATGTCACAAAAATTTTTAATATGGCCAAAAAATAGACAAAACTATTAAAACATAGCCAGAACAATCCAATGTGTAGTCAGAACAATGCAAAATTATGACTAAAATTATAAAACATATAAAAAAGAAATTAGAATATGGCCAAAAAATAGACAAAACTATTAAAACATAGCCAGAACAATCCAATGTATAGTCAAAACTATGTGTGTTATGACTAAAATGATAAAACATGTCAAAAAAAATTTGAATATGGCCAAAAAAAATAGACAAAACTATTAAAACATAGCCAAAACAATCCAATGTGTAGTCAGAACAATGCAAATTATGACTAAAATTATAAAACATATAAAAAAGAAATTAGAATATGGCCAAAAAATAGACAAAACTATTAAAACATAGCCAGAACAATCCAATGTTTAGTCAAAACAAATGGTATTATGGCTAAATGTTAAAACCAATCACAAAGAAATTTAAATATGGACCGAAACTTGACAAAACAGCCTGAAATATGGCCAAAATAATCCAGCACAGTGAAAATATAACTCAAGCGCTTTAAATTAAGGCCAAATTACTATTCAAATGTATAAAATATGGACAACATAATCCTATTTTGGATTTTGGCACAAATGTAGCAAAGAAAGAAAAAATATAAAATAATAATAATAATAAAAAACCTCAATAATTTAGTCAAATCAATTTTATATCTAACATGGCCACAATAACCCAGCAGATACCGAAAATAGTCTAAAATGTGATTTGAACAATACAACGGGTCACTAAAACAATATAAAATACAACCAAAATGATCAAATATTCAGCTGAAACAAATATAGTAGTATGCAGCCAGTAATTATCATTTAAAGTAATAATTATTAGCCAGTTTCTTGACTGTGCAAACATGTTCTCTATAGCAGACATGCTGAGAGCAACAGCAGAGCAAGCATTGAACCAGACCAACTTTGTGTTTGATGAAAGTTCCGGCATGTACTACGACCACAGCACTGGATTCTACTACGACTCTGTAAGATGTTCTGCTCTTGGAATGCTTGACTGCTCTTTGTGTAATCTTAATGGCCTGTGTTAATGTGTTTTTTCCTCTTCCCTCAGTCCAGTCAGCTGTACTATGATGCTAACACAGGCATGTACTACTACTACGACCCAGAAAGTGGAAAATACCAATTCCACTCTAGGATAGAGGTGTCTACAGCACACTCCGAAGTGGAGCAGACGCCACAGAGGAAGACCAAAGACTGGAAAAACAGGAAGTCGGTGAAGAACACAGATAAAGCTTCCTGTCCTGATGGAGGGGTGAGATGCACACGGACACACATTGTCACTGCATACTTTTGTGGTCTAAGAGATTTGTGTTTGTTGGTTCACACTCAGTCTTCCTCAGCATGAAATTTAGTTTGTCAATCACACCATCTTGAGTCTCAGTCTCAGTTTTTATTCACTACTACTTTTATTCACTACTGTTCGGGATCAGTACATTATTTTTATATTTTTTTTTTTTTTAGAAATAATTATTCAGTATGGAAACATTAAATAGATTAAAAGTGACAGTAAAGACATTTTATAATGTTTTAAAAATTCTATATGAAATAAGTGCTTTTTCCACAAAAATATTAAGCAGTGCACCTTTTTGCAACATTGGTAATAATAGCATATTAAAACCAGCAAATCAGCATATTAGAATGATTTCCGAAAGATCATGTGACACTAAAGACTGGTGTAGTAATGCTGAAAGTTCAGTTTCGCATCACAGGAATTCTAAAATATATTTAAATCAAAAACAGTTATTTAAAATTGTAAAAAATATTACACTATATATATATATATATATATTATATATATATATATATATATATATTGTGTTTTTCAGCAAATAAAGCAGCTTTGTTGAGCATAAATTATATGAAACAAAAAAAATTACATTTTTAGAATTTTCTTCCTTTAGTTTTTCTTTAACCTGGTTTATTGTATTTGATTTAACATTTTATTGATGCTGTTTTGATTGGGGAATCATGCAGTGTCAGCTTGTTTTGCATCACATTTTCTTGAACTAACTCAAAACTGAGACTCAAGTAGACCTTGAAAGCAAATCCGAATCTTACATTTTCACCTCAAATCAATGTGAAGACACTTTTGGCAACGTCTTGATTGGCTGAGTGTTTGCTCACTGACAGGACCATAAAGAGGCGGGGCCTGAGATTGTCAGACAGTCTGAAAACCACCACCGAGGGAAGAAGGATGATTCATCTTCAGTTAAAAAAGGACGAAAGTCTCGGTCCCGAAGCCCACAATCCAGGCACACCAAGAGCCGAAACAGAAGCAGAGATCGCTCCACGAACAGAAAGAAAACCCGGAGGCGGAGCGAATCACATTCTGAAGACTCACACAGCAAGAGTTGGAGAGAAGACGGGTCGAATTTCTGATGACACCCACAGCAGAAAGAGAAAGAAGAAGAGGAAAGAAAGGAAGAGATCGTGTACTGAGACACACAGAGAAAGGAAGTCACGCTCTGATAATGTGAGCGGTGAGAGCGAACAGGAGGATGGTGAGATCACAGAATCAGATGGAGAGAAAGAACTTTCTTCTGCAGCATCATCATCATCATCCTCCTCGTCTGCATCTCCTGTCCAACCAGAACATGACAGTCCTGAGAGCGAAATGGAAACGCAGATGCAGGAAGGAAGGGTGAGGAGGGAAGCAAACATAGTTTCATGTTTCGTAGAAGCACAGTTATTTTGAATGTGCATCATGCCATATTTTGCACTACTGAAATATTTTACTTTTGTCTATTCGTAATGTGTATGATGTCTATATTTCAGAAGCCTGGCCACCGTGTGTCCGGGTAACTGTGGTTCGCTCTCCTGTGCTGCAGACAGGAACCCTCTTCATCCTCACAGCAGATACAGTCGCCACCATCAGCCGGTCAGTACAGTTGTGTGTGTAGTTCTGTTCATCATTTGCATTGACAAGTTAACATGTTTGTGTGTATCTATTTGCAGAGAGAAAGACATGAATCATGCCATCAGAATCCCCGAGATGGGAGTCAGCAAGGTAAAAACAAACTATACACATATTCTTGACCAAAAGCACTTTTACAGTGACATTAAACAATCTAAAGTGCTGAGATTGATGCATTTTTATGGTCAGATGTCTTGTGATAATGATCATAGCCTGAAACATACTTTCTAAATCCCTTGTTTATTTTAAAGAATTATCTTAAAACATCATTAAAAATGCATTTTACTCCTTTAAAGTTTGGGGGTCGCTTATATATATATATTTTTTTCTCTCTTTTATTGCCAAGGCTGCAGTTAAATACAGTAAAAACAGCAATATTGTGAAATATTACAATTTAAAATAACCATTTCATATTTTCATTTTTTTTAAATGTGATTTATTTCTGTGATTTGAATGCTGATCATTACTGCAGTCTTGTCACATGATCCTTCAGAAATCATTCTAATATACTGATTAACTGCTCAAGAAACATTGTTGTCAATGTAGTATTTTTGTGGAAACCATGATTCACTTTTTTCCATTTTTAAAAAAAAATCCAGGCTCATTTTTAGGATTCTTTTAATAGAACGTTAAACACAATTTAGTTGAAATAGAAACATTATAAATGTCTTCACTGTCACTTTTAATCAATACAGTGCATCCTTGCCGAATAAAAGTTTTAATATCTTTAAAAAAAAAAAAAGACAGACCCCTAACATTTGAACTGAAGTTCATTTCTAAAGAAAATAGTATAAAACAAACACCAGGAACATGTTTTAAATCAGTAAACAGGATTTATATGATTGCATTTTGACAGTGTTTTCACTCCTTGTTGATGGTTTTTCTCTCTATCTCTGTTTGTAGTCCCATGCAGAAGTGTATTTTGACCAGGAGCAGCAGTGCTATATGCTGACAGATCAGGGTAGTCAGAACGGCACCGTCCTCAACGGGAACAGAATACTGTAGGTAACACAAACACAGCTGTTCTCTCCCAACATTCTTTCACACACATCGCAATATGAGGACGTTTATCAGAATGTAAATATGTTTTCTGTGTCCCTGCAGCCCAAAGTTCGCTGTGACCCCTGCCCTCTGACCCACGGAGATGAAGTAAAGATGGGAGAAACGGTTTTGTCTTTCCACATCCACATGGGAACGGACACATGTGACGGCTGTGAACCAGGACAGATCATTGCACACCTGAGCCGCCATAAGAAAGACGACACCTCTGGTATGTATATGCACGCACATATTGAAGACATCAAATTAGCATCTTTGCATGCTTCTGCTCACAATAATTAAAGGCTGATGCTTTACTATTAATCAGTTGCAGCTCACATTTTTTTGTTTCAGGGACTGTTCTCAGTAAAGAGGACAAGGAGCTTCAACGACAGAAAGAACTGAAGATGATGAAGGTTAAATATGGTCTTAAAGTAAGTTTTTATGTCCTGTACTAGCTCTTTTGCTGGTAAAACATGTTTTAAAGCATGTAAAGTCAGGTGTGTTTGTGTTGGTTTTGTAATGGTATGTGGTCAGTGCTGCCCTCCTATGGTCAGCATGTAGATAGTCACTCTATTCCTAGGTGATGGAAGCTACAACAGGTATAATATTTGACCACTAAAACAATGCTAAGACAAGCATCACTGTTATTATGTGCATGCATTTCATACTAAGGTTTGTTACCTAGTCTTAAGCTTACAGTGACTACACAGTGGTTCTCATCCTTTGAAGTCAACCAGTGTTATTTTAGTATCATCGATACTATTATGGTTTTTGTTAGTATTTTGAATAAGATTTTATTGTGTTTAATTTTAAAGTTTTAATAATTTTGTTGTGTTTTTATAAGTTTGATTTTATATATATATATATATATATATATATTATATATATATATATAATATATATATATATATATATATATATATATAAGTTTACTTTATAATAACTTTTTAATTGTATTTCAGTTAAGGTTTATTTCTTGTAACCTAATTACACTTTTTATTTTCTTTTAGTTAATAATAACAACCATATGTCCAACATAATATTTGAAAGCAAGATATAATCATATTATTCAGCAAGAAATATGATTCCATTTCTTGATTTTATATTATTTTTAATGTATAGTTAACTAAAACAAAAAATAACTTCAAATAAAAAAAACACTAAAAACATTACTTGAAATAAAATAAACACTAAATGAAATAAAATGTAAAAATCTCATTATTATTTTAACATCACAGATGGAAGAAATTACATAAAAAAAAAAATAACCATTTAGAGATGACAAAGGATTACTAGAACTTTAACTGTAAAGTAAATTAAAATAAAAACATATTTATATATGTTTAGAATGTGTGTGTGTATATATATATATGTGTGTGTGTGTGTGTGTGTGTGTGTGTGTGTGTGTGTGTAAGTATAGAAAGATATATAATATTCTAATTCAAAATATTACCAAAATCTGTAATAGTATAACTATAATGATAATTTAATCATTTAAATGCTTACAAAACTCCTTCCAAGGGGGGTCATCTGTGACTTCTTTAGAAAGACTCTTCTGACAAGGAACAGGAATCAACTGCCTTAAAAACCACCCAGTAAACCATCTAGTAATGCCAAGCTATCTCCCTGAACACCCTTGCCTTGTAGCCAGTTCTTACGTGTTTTTGTTGTGTTGTGGCATTGCTATTAAGTTGTTGTTGATGTATTATTTATTTTGTAGCATAATTCAGAAAATCTACTTCATTTTGTTGTGTTTAAAGACATTTGTATTTTCAGCACTACTAGTTGTGTCTTGAAACTGTTTACTATACTTGCCTTAACAAAGACTTGTGTGTACATGTGTTTGTGTTTCAGAGCAGTGATTATGAGGAGCAGAAGGCCCTGAAGAACAGCAGATATAAAGATAGAGCAGAAAACCGCCGGCAGACAGTCGGGAGCGAGGGAACATTTCAGCGAAATGATGCTCCAGCTTCTGTTCATGTGTACGTAACCTATTCAGTCAAACATTTACCCCTGTAAAGCAGACCTGCACTACAGTAGACATCTTGCGCAACAATATGAAGTCTTATCTAGGTTAAAGCATGCTTGTGCTTTTTCTCCTTGTGTGTGTGTGTAGTGAAATCGGAGATGAAAATAAGGGTAGAAAGATGCTGGAGAAGATGGGCTGGAAACGAGGAGAAGGGCTCGGCAAGGACGGCGCTGGAATGAAGGATCCGGTAATACTGATTTCTCCTCGTTGTGTTAACATATGGTGTCATGTGTCATGCTAGTGCGTGAGATTTACACTCACTTCTCTTTGTGTGTGTGCCGTAGATTCAGCTGCATGTGCGCAAGACTCAATCCGGTCTTGGTTCTGGAGCTGCCGTGTCGGTAGAGGATGCTTCACTCACAAAAAACAAACAAAAACCAGCGGAACTGGCAACGTGCGCGGGAACGCTTCTCTGACGCCTGCCAGGGTGACCCCGCCCATCCCGAAACCGGCCTATCAACTAAAGCCTGGGTGAAAAGTCAGGACACAGAGTGACTACTTTGAATCTGACGCCAGACATGGCCATTATTTGGCCAACTTTTCTAGTAATTTCAGTGGAAGACCTTATTCTTATGAGGTTTGTAAATAGACGCAAGTTTGTTTTAAAGATTGCTGGTCTGAGAGAGTGTGTTTTTGTTTACAGTGAAATTCAAAAACAGAATGTCTTGGACAAATAAACAATAAAAAGCAGTACATGCATTCCTGTTTTTACATTTATAATAGATTTGCATCATAAAATTAAATAGTTAAGTCCATACTGCGTAAGAATGTGTACAAAAAAGTTCCATCCAACAATACAGTATCTATAAATACATATGTTTTTACAGTCTATGGTCACAACAACAATGTTTATCAGGCATCTACATTGTCAGCTGAGGAGATTACAAAGATAAAACAAGTGGTTTTTTTGGGAACTGAAACTTGAAATGTGGAGTTATCTGCTTATGTCAAAAAACGACTGTTGGAGTTAAACTTTCTATATTTCTATATATATATATATATATATATATATATATATATATATATATAAGTTACCTGTATTTTTTTAAGTTACTATTACTTAATCAAAACAACCCAATTGCAGTTTGATTGAAATTACCTGGAATGCACAATTAAAAATAAAAATTCTAAAAAAAAAAATAAAAAAATAATATACTTTTTTAATATAATAAACTCTTCATATATACACACAAATATATATATAAGATATGGTAATTGTTATTTTTAGTGGTGTATCTCATCAGATGTTCCTGTTCAGACACTAATAATAATATTTTTTTTATTATTATTAGCATTCCCATTACTTTAGTGTAACAATAGGCCTATGGATTAGGTTTTTTAAATGTCTGTAATAGATTATAATTTCCGTCTGGACTCGTATAATAGTCAGTATTTGTCAAACTTAAGTAATCTTTATGCCAAATGTTTTTTTTTATTATTTTGAGGTGAGATATGACCCTGACACGAGTTCGCATTCCCCTGATTGCGCAGCAGTGCGCGCGGATCCGGCGGCGCTAGGACCGCGCACTTGTCCGCTCTGTTCGAGTGGGTGAAAAACTTCAGCGAAACGTCGCCTACCTAAAACCTCAAAAACTTCCCAGACAGCCTTTGTCTGTCGGTGTGCTCTGGTGGAGAGAATGCTGACAAAATGTGCTTTCCGCGAGGTCTTAACTCTAAATAGGTGGGATTTCATGTAACGTTGCCGAACCTCTGAGGGCAGTTTGGACCGGGGACGAACAGAGATGAGCGCGAGCACACAGCTGCTGTCCAACGGACCGCGGAGAGAGGTGAGATTCACTCCGAACGATTCTAAAGCTTCGGTTCCCACGGTCAAAAGTTTTTTTTTTTTTTTTTTTTTTTTTTTCTCTAAAACACGGGTGTGTGTTTTATCGAGACATCGAAGGTCGTTTTATAACTCAGAGTTTGACGTTATACGTTTTAACTAGATTGTTTTACCAGTGCGACAGTTTTTAAACTGTAACAAGGAATAACGCGACTCTGTGTTCTGTTAATTCCGTTCTAGTAGTGAAAGAATCTGTTTATACGAAGTTTAAATGGTTAAATAATATAGATTTTACCTGAAAAACGTAGGTCCTCAGTTAGTCAGCGCGCTCTTCATGACAGCGTAACTTGTATAGTCCGTTCACATTAGTATGGGACAGTGGGTTAAGTTGTGGCACTTTAAGTTGTCCATTAGGCAAAAAAGAAATAAGTAATACAACCAAATGTAGCCTATTTAACCATGTGTTACTGAAATAAACAATAAAAATGACGACTTGAGAAGGGTGCATCTGTATAGGGCCCAAGAAATATACCTTCAGTGAACTTGTCCACTGTTTAGGGTAAGTTGAGTCATTGGGGAATACGCGAGAAATTTGCTTTTTGAAATGTAAAAAAGAAAACATCATATGAATATCTGAACTGTTACACATTGACAGATCACCAGCATAACATATGTGCTGTATATTTAGATCTGAATAGATTTGTTTTGACATAAAAGTCATTGGGAAATACTTGTGCTTTAAATAAAAATCTGATTATCTGTTTATGACTATAAACTCATTTACCTGCCATGTAGAAAATGTTTAAAAAAGCATAAAAGGTATGTTACTTAAACACTGATATTATTTTATATGATTGGCCCTTTCCATAATTTGTTGTACACAGTTTCCTCGATTAAGGGGTGACACATCCTACCCCACTCTCCCCTGTAAGTGTAAGTGCAAATTAATAATGGTTTATGATGAGCGCCAATCTTTTTTCACCATTTGTTCTTTAAAGAAGTTGGTTTTGTTCTGTGCTTCCATAGGGTTTCCTTTGAGTAACTGCTGCCATGATTGGTAATTGAGGCTATTTTTTTCTGGTCTACACAAATGTTACACTGTAAGAATTTCTGCTTTCTCTGTCACATTGTACATGTCATGTTAGATTTCTGTCATTTCACCTGGACAGTATTGCAGTCCTCCAGCAGAGGGCGGTCATGGGTGGGCTTGTGTATTGAGAGCAGAAGGTCAGGTCAACAATCAGTGTAACATGCTGGACAGATTAAATCATCTGCAAGAAGAACAAGAGGAAGTTTTATTTCTTTGATGAAGAGGGGATGTTGTAATCTAGAATACGCGCTGTGTTGAACTCAACTGGATATTGGAGATTAGGTGTTTAGTTTAAAGCAAAGATTATAACAAATACCTCAGTCTTCCAAGCTTCCAGCTGAGTCCCTAAATTAAAATGCTCTCAGCTACAAGCCTAAAATCTTATAAGATATTCCAAAGTATAATTTTTCACATTAGCTAATTCACATTTTGTAATTTTGTGGTACTTTGTAATTTCCATTAAGAGTGGCTGATTAAAGAATACTTAACAATCGCATTGACAGTTCATGCATAATGAATCTGCTACGAGCTCTTGTGATTCTCTAACACTGAAGAGGTGTAAAAGTGTAACACTGCATTCTGGAAAAAAAGTCATTTTTAATTGCTCTCAATCTGTAGTGCCGGCTATGATCTTGACAGCCTGAAGATTTCCCACTGCTTATATAAATGTTTAACCACTGTCTGTTTTCTTTACTACCTTTTGTATCTTTGATTTATACCAGGGATGATTGCCATATTTATATAACATGGCATTCACATGGTGTGAGGTTAACATTATTGAATACTGTAGTATGTATTCTGAAGACATAGTAGTACCATGATACTGACAGGGCTTCAGTTGCACTTTAACAGCTGGTACTTTGTTATATAAGAGGTAGGGAAGCTTATTTCTGCCACAGAATAAAAAAAAAAAAAAAAAAAAAAAAAAAAAAAGATCATTGTGACTTTTTCATCTCACAATTCAGTTTTTTTTTTTCTCACAATTCAGACTTTTTTTCTTATAATTGCAAGATATAAACTCACAATTGTAACTGTGAGATAAAAAGCTAAAATTAAGCAGAAACAAGCATCCATAAAGGGCAGACATAGAGTGCAATGAAGATAACATATAGTGTTTTAATAGACAGCAAAATTACAACACTGATTAGCATAAGTTTTCATTATATGGTAAACAGCAGCTTTGACATTTTTAATAATAACTCAGTTTATGTTTCATTGGGAAAACTCTTGAGAGACATGAGGGTGGGTAGATTTTTCACTTTAAGTAAATGACCTGTGGAAGGTGTGACTCCATTAGACTGACCAAAAATTATTATTGATCTATAATAATTGTACTACTTAATTTTTCACAGTTGCATTTTCTTCTGGACTCAAAATTCTGCATATGCACCACATGTGATTTGGTTGTGATAAATGTATAGCAACATTTATTTTAAACCATAGTAAAGCACATTCCCCATGAATAAGATTTCCCACTGATTATGTAAATGTTTAACTACTGTGTATTTCGTTTATCAGAATAGTGCATCTGAGATATTATTGGCATTTCCAGGATATACAATGTCAAACAGACCCACAATGCATTATGACTATTGAACATTTTGCCTTCGCATGTACTGTATGGCACGTGTGCAGAATGACTTGCAATAGTGACGAAGTTGGGCCTGAAACATTTTTCCCACCCATGCAAGAATCTGTTAAGTAAACTCCAGCATAATAAAAGGTCACTGTGGTCCTATATTATCATATCTGGGCTTATCAGTCATTTACAGATGTTTGGAACACTTTACAGCTTGGACCTGTAATATGCAAACATTTGGAAACCCAGATGTACTATCACTGATCCTGAAGTCTTGCACTGTACATTTTTATGCATTTGGCAGATGCTTTAAATGACTTATTGCATTCATATTTTATTGGTTCATGCACTCCCTGGGAATTCAACTCTAGGCTCTACTGTTTAGCCTGCAGAAACACTGTTTATGAACGTTCTAATGTTCAAAGCATTTTTGATGCATCAAGGCGAAGGTCAATTGCATCACCTTGTTTCGTTTTATCAGTTCATAAAACATGCCCACTTGGTTCACTGACAGACAGAAGTTCCTCTATCACTGACAGCTGTAAGAATGTATAACACATATTGTCTGTTTATTTTTGAGTGAATTTTATAAGTAAACATTGTGTGAAGTACGTGTTCAGGAAGCAATGTTGTATGCTTCATTTGCTTCAAATTACAGGTGTTCGTAAAAAAAAGGCCTAATATTTTCTCATTTGATTATGCTGAATTTAAAAACAAATAAAGAATTTTTTTATGTACTTATCAAAATAAAGCGGTCAAAATGACTGCTTTTAATGACAAAAAATAGTATTTAAAATGCATTTAACTTACAATCTGCAAAGAAGTGAAGAAAACTATTCAAATACTCTATTTAATGTCAAATAACTTTTCAGAAAATCTGTATTTTTCTGTCACTGTTTGCATGTGAAACACACAGATGTAGCAGAAAACATCTAGGTCATGTTTTTCTTGTCACTGGCCAAAATTCTAACCTTAAAAACAGGATTATGGACAGAATAATGTCTTCAGAATCATTCATACATGTTAAAGTGGGCTGAGAATTGAACAAAAAGTTGTAACTCAGAGAAAGATAGGCAGCGTGTCTTTGTGGCAGTTTTTCAGGTAACTTTAGAGATAATACAAGACTTCTTTACCTTACAAATAATCATAAATGCATCATATTTTGTAAGAAAGTGTGACATGCTAGAGCAAAACAGTGCTATTTTTGGAATCAGCTCTAAAAACTTTGTGAGAAACAAGCATTGGATGCAGGATGGTGTTAGCTACATTTATGGGTCACCCTGTTGTCCAGATATTAGCTTCGGTAATAGTTGTTGAGTCAATCACTAGTCTTGTTTATGCATTTTTGCACGCTATGAATACAGTCATGGATACGTGTGTGTGTGTGTGTGTGTGTGTGTGTGTGCCATTGAACAAGTGTGTTTGTGTGTGTGTGTGTGTGTGTGTGTGTGTGTGTGTGTGTGTTTTCATGGGAAGAGGGAGTCACTGATGTGTCTGTCACTGATGACGCTCCATGAGTGTAAGTTTTGAGGCATATTCTCAGTCTGATGCTTTGCGTCTGTAATTTAAGAGCTCCGCCGTCGTGATGAACATACAGATGATCAATACCGCGAGAAAATGGATCGCATCGTGCAGCTTGACCTTTAGTATCATACGCCGAGGTGAAATGAGGTTGTAATTCGTCCAAAATGTGACATGGCACAAACTCAGCGGGCTCACGGTTTGGACAGCCGAGGTGTCATCGATCTGATCTGATATGATCACTGATAAATAAAGCGGCGAGATGGATCTCCTCTCCGTTTCTCCTTGACGCGCGCTGGAGAGAGGCAGGCGGAACTAAGCAGCGCGACCACCGGCCAATGTACGGGGGAACGGCGGCGTGACAGCGGCCCGGGAGCGGCGGCGGTGGTCTTGAGATCCGTTCCTTCGGGTTTTACGCAGCGAGGCGCGGGGAACAATGGGCTGCGCTCCCAGCATCCACGTCTCGCAGAGCGGGGTGATCTACTGCCGCGACTCGGATGAGTCCAACTCGCCGCACCAGACCACAACCATCTCGCAGGGCACGGCGACCACTCTGCACGGCCTCTTCATTAAGACCGACGCGGCGGACACCATCCCCTCCGTGATCGCGTACCAGAGCAGGCACACACGGACCAACTCCCACCGAGAGCGGAGAGAGAACAGCGGCGGACACATGTGCACGGAGGCCGAGACTCAGACCAGCAGCACCAGCGTCAAGGTATGAGGAATGAATGAATGGCAAGATGGTGGGGATCGTTTTTTTGTTCTTTATCTCACATTATTTCCAGCATCTTGTCATTCATTCAGTGTTTCAGTGTCATCACTGCATGTGTGTTGTCGTGAATCATCAGCTGGATGCTTATTGCCACCATATGCTTATTGTTTACTGATAATTATGTCTAGTTTGACATCTCTAATATGTTATTTTGTCATTCACATGCTAGGTTAAGTGAATGAGTTTTGTTCATTCAAAAATTTCAAACAGGTGGGAGCCCAGTAAAGGACCATGTTTATTATTTACATTTACAAAGATGTGTTTAACAGTATAAAACCCACAGCATTTACATGAACTGTTTTAATGGAATCAGCATCGAATAGGTGTGCAAAATATTGCAATTCCTGTAGCTCAAATAGGAACGCATGGCGCTAACAACATGAGTTCAATTCTCAGGAAATGTGAGAACTGCTTAAATGTATACATTGAATGCGATGCAAGTTTCTTTGGCAAATGTAAAATAAAATGTTTCTGCTTGGTTTTTTTTAAGTAGTTAGCTAGTCTCTCAACCACTGTCAGAGCAATTTTTTGATGTATTAAATAAATAATAGCATCTCTAGGATGCACGTAGAGGCACTAAACCCTTCATTGGACAAACACATCAAAAAATTAAAAAAAAAAAAATTTAAATAAAATATTAAAAAAACAAAAAAAAAAAGATCATTTGGCAAAAATTACCCTAGTTAGTTTCTGGGAGGTGATGTATGGGAACATAGTTTGTATGGTCTATGTAGTGCTCAACTGGTGGGTCAGGACCCAAAAATGGGCCTCAGGTTTGTTTTGATATGTTGTATATATATATATATATTTACACATTGGTGCATTTGGGAGATGCTTTATTCCAAGCTTAGCAACTTAAATACATTTAAGGTACGTTTGATCAACTCATGTATTTTCTGGGAATTGAACCCATGATGTTGGAGTTTCTATAGCACCATACTCTACTGTTTAAGACAAAGAAATGCATAGGCTCATGGCTAGCAGAGAACCAACAATGTCATATATTGTAAGGAGAAAACCCATCCCAGATAATTTTGATTTTTGACCTCAAGGCAGTGCATCCAATCAAACAGTGCATGCAGCACAAACAAACTGTGGATCAAATAGCCAAGGCTATTTTTTAAATGTCAAATAATGTTCATTTTTTATATTATTTTATTCAACCATTTTATGCAACGTTATACACCTTTCAGATTTATAAATTAACTTTTATTATAATGCATGTAATTTCCTCACTGCAAAACTCCCTCTCTGATCAGTGTTTGTATGTAGTAGATGTATTTTAATGCAGGTGGGGAATCAAGTAGGAATTAAATTAGTACTGCTGTCAAATAGCAGGTTGGGTTCACCAAACAGGGCTCATGCTGTCTAATGCTAATACTTTAGCATAATGTTTTGTCTATTTCAAGTTTCACGTATGATTTTAAGAAGATTCTTGTTGACATTTTACACAATACAATGTTTTGTTACAGATTTGGGTCGCCATTGCGTAATTAAAGTTAAATCTAGGTTATGATGCAAAACCAATTGAATACTACTGCCTTAAACATAAAAGTGGGCCCAAAAGGCATTTGGACACTTGGACTGCTCATAAAAATCTCTGAATGTCATTGTGTTTTGAGCCACTGTATCTGTTTTGGTGTCTTTTATTAAGTTGTGTAAATTTACAGTGTTGTTAAAGGTCAAATCTCGAAACTCTGCTACAGTATGTGGAACTGAAAGTGGCATAATAAATATTTCTAATACATTTCATTTTCACTTCAGTGACTGTTTAAGTTTACCCTAACAAAAAAAATGAAATAGAAAAATGCTTTTGGGACATCGCTGTAGTGTTCTTCCTGAACCATGATGACTTTTTGTAAGGCTGGACGTTTCAGACTGCTTTAGACTGGTTGAATATAGCATTGAGATTTATTGTTGAAAATGTTATCTTTTTTGTCTCTTTCTGGGGACTATATCTTTCTGTTACAGTTTGTTTACATTCTGCAGATGATATTGGAAGGCTGTTGACCTGAACGCCATAATTCCTGCCATGTTTAGAATGGATATAAGCCTTATCTGAGTTAAAGTGTTTACAGTCAGATCGCGTGTAGAATTCAGATTAGAAATTTTCTCACACCGCAGGTGAGCACACTCTCTTAGACCTGTAATAATCACACACTTTTTTGTTAGTTTTGTCTAAGAATGATTACATTTCTCTGTCAGAGAATGATAAAATCATGGCTCATTTGGACTGCTTTGGCCAAATTAAACTGATGGGCCACCATACACAATGGAATTTGTGTTACGCAACACACATCAAATACTAATGGTGTTTTAAAATCCTACAAGGACCATTTATAGATCTGTGTATGGATTTATATAATGGGTTTTAATAGGCACTTTGTGTGTGTATGTTGGCCGTCTATCAGTTTGAAAGGAGACGTAGTGATTTTGGTACAATCTGCCAAGTGTGTGTGTGGTATATTCAGAAGCTTGTGCCCTCCGAGACTGGCGAGGAACTCATTGATGCCATCGAAGAGCGCGTAACTCCACACAGCTCTCTATCACTCACACACTCTTACTGTATTCACAGCAATGGAGCCGATGTCCATTTTGAATTGAATGTGCATCCAATTTTCTTGTGTGTGTTTGTGCATCTCTGTGTCTTTGCGCGAGATAGAGGTCTTGTTTTGAAGAAAGACCGATTTTGTGTGTCTTTGTATGCATTTTTGTGTGTTCAGGCCACAGAGTTTGTTTACGCCTCTGGCTGTGAGCTCTGCAGGGTGTGAACTATCACATGCAAAAAGGCTGATGAATCTCAGTCCAGATACACACACACACACACATGGTTAGAGCAAGGCACTGTGGAAAGAGGTGCCCTGAGACATGTAACGGGGCATCAGCTGTCTGGACTGTTATGGGGACACATCACTGTCACAATGTAGCCTAACGCACAGTACAATCTGATTGGGCACAGCTTCCCTCGGGAGATCAGGAACATTTAGATAACAGCATGAAATCGCACCTCACTGATTAGTGCCGTCCTGCAGCGTCCTGCAGCATTTTTTATTTTTGCTACTTCAACTTCACTACGTTTGAAAGACAAATATCATACTTTTTATTCCGCTACATTTATATCACAGGTCCCCCAAGTAGAAAGTCATTATATGTAGCAGTTTTTCCAGTGTGTGCATTTTCAGATTCACTGAACCCTTATCCTCCGTGAAAGTCCAGCCTGTGAACTCTCAGGACCTTCCAGTGTTGCCGAGTCTTCCAGTAGTTTTCCAGTAGGTTTGAATGGATGTTAGGCTGATTTGTTTAAGAAAATCTGGCAACCTCCGGACCTTCTGTGTGAACTTGCATGTGTATGTGTTAAGTCATTAAAGCTCTTTGGAAAATTAACCATGTTTTTACTATAGTAACTAGTTTAACTATGGTATTTGCGGTAAAATCACAGTTTTCATAAATTCACTATTCTCTCACTATAGTAATCATAATTATGCTATTTGTATTAAAACTACAGTAACCACAAATTTAACATAGTTTCATTATAGTAACTATAGTTTACTATTTGTAGTTAAACTATGGCAATACTAGTCTCAGCCTCAGACATCACACCCATGGACCGTTGGCTATACGTCTGATGCATATGGGATACAAAAGTGGAAACACTTCAGGAATGTCAAAGTCATCATCAGATTGGTTGAATTCTAAAGGATTTCTACGAGACGTGTGTGTCGCGTTCTTTAACGCTCCACCTGGAAACAAAGATGCTGTTGCACAAAACCCCCTTCAGTCTGAATGTCTGGCTATGCAAGGCTATGGAAATACAAATGGTAGGCTAATATATCTGTCAAAAATGGCTGCTGTTAACATATATAAAAAACCTTACTAGTCAGGCCTACTGGTAAATTGATGCTATTATTTTATTGTCAAAACACTGCACATAAATACATTTATTTTTTGTATCAATAAGTCAATAAGTAGGTTAAATGATCACTAAGGTCAAAATGTTTTACTTCAGTTTTTTACAACTTTGGATTCTAAACTGGGAATTGAAAAAATTTAAATCAGTAAGCAGAATCGGAATGGATAAAATTCAAACAATACCCAACCCTAGCCACATGATGTGAAGTTCACTGATTTGTGAGCATTTTATGAACACTGATCAGTTGATGGCAAAATTAAAAAAGACAGTTCTTTGGCACAATGTGAATACCCATTGCCATACTGAGAGAGTATGTTCCATCCCCAGTTTTCTGAAAAGACTAAAGATTTGTTTTTCTTTTCAATGTTTGCTTTGTTGCCTAAAATGAACCATATCATGTCTTCAATATCTCTTTGAAAAATAACTTTGTAACTTTTAAACAAGTATTAAAAATGAGTTCAATGTACTCTGTAGGAGTGTTGTAAATAAAAAAAATAAAGATGGTTATCTTCATTCAGTTGTTCCATTTTCTATAGGTTTGGTAACATAAAGCTCTTAATTGCCACAGATAATACAAGCTAAATCAATGTATTCAGTACGTTCCATCAGTGGCATAAGGTATTGTAAGTATACAACAATGTGACAATAAAAAAAGCATTTACTTTTGATACTTAAATAGTTTTAAAAGCATGTACTTTCATACTTTTACTTAAGTAAAAACCTGTCTTTACAACTTTCACTTGTAGTGGAGTAGTATTTGACCAGTAGTATCTGTACTTTCTCTCAAGTAATGAAGTTGTGTACTTTGTCCGCCTCTGGCATCATCTAGTTAGCAGATTTCTTTGCGTTTGCTTTCAGGGGACACATTTGTACCAAAAGAACAAGAAGATATGAAAGAGAAAAAAAAAAAGTGAAAGTGAAGTGACATACAGCCAAGTATGGTGACCCATACTCAGAATTCGTGTTCTGCATTTAACCCATCCAAAGCACACACACAGCAGTGAACACACACACACACACCGTGAACACACACCTGGAGCAGTGGGGGCCATTTATGCTGCAGCACCCGGGGAGCAGTTGGGGGTTCGGTGCCTTGCTCAAGGGCACCTCAGTCGTGGTATTGTCTGTCCGAGACTTGAACCCACAACCTAAGGTTAGGAGTCAAACTCTCTAACCACTAGGCCATGACTTTCCCAAAGTATAAGTTTTTGGTGGGGTGTTTCATTCTTTAGAAAAAAAGACAAAAGCTGTTAATGAGGAGGCACCTTTTTCAAAAGGGTATGTAAAGGGTTCATATTGGTACCTTAAAGATACTAGATATAAGTACCTAAACTGTGCATATTAGTACTTAAAAATGCACATTTGAAATGCTTTTAAAACATGTACTACCCCAGTGACAGCTATTGAACCTTTCTTTCTGAGAGTGCTTAGTATGTGAGCAATTCAAAAACTAAGGGTTTTAAAAGTTTTTTTTAATTCTTTAGCCTTAACCTTAAATAATATACAGTAAATGCCTTTTTTTTTAAAAAGAAATTCATATTTATTTAGCAGGGATGCATTAAAGTGACAGTTAATACCTTTACGTAATGTTCTGTTTAAAAAAAAGTTAAATGTATAACAGGTATCCAGTTTTAATAACATTTTTAATAATAGAAAAAAGTAATAATAATGAAGAAATGTTTGTTAAGCAGCACATCAGCATATTAGAATGATTTCTGATGGATCATGTGAAACTCAAGATTGGAGTTAATGATGCTGAAAATTCAGCTTTGCATCACAGAAATAATTAATATTGTAAAATATATTCATATAGAAAACTATAAAAAAATATTTCACAATAGTAGGCTACTGTTTTACTGTATTTTTTATCAAATAAATCCAGCCTTGGTGAGCATAAAATGCTTTTTTTTAAAAAAACACATAAAAACTTCTTACCAACCCCAACATTTTCAAAGGTAATGCACATATAAATATTTGTATAGTTCACTAAAAAAGGTTTCAGGGGAATTTTTATTGTTTTTTTTTATTATATACTGATAAAATAAGGCTGTCAGTAATTAGAATGGATACATTGGAAATGGACAAGAAAATCACAAAGAGCCTAATATATTTTGTTGGCCTGGGCCGATAGGTTCGCCACTGTTAAGCTGTTTTATTATACATAAGAGTAGAGAAGAGTAAGAAATTGCTTCATAATGGAGTCATTGTCAGAACCAATCAAAAGGAATGATAAACAAGGTTAAACATGATACACAGGCTAATTTTCCTTGACATGGTAGATTGCAACTTCAGATTCCCTCTATCATGACTGATTTGTAGATGTGATCCAAGCATTGACCAGCTTGATTATGGTTTATCTGCTACATATGTATGGGGATATTACGTGAATGGTGGTCTCGGTTCTAGTATGAAAATTACTAACTGTTGCCAAATAGTGAGTTTTTCAGGTTTGACAGGAAAATGAAATTAGATTTTTTTTTCTCTGTTTGTTCATGTGTGAGTGCTTTCCTTTCATTTCTCTGTGTTTGTGTGTGTTAAGGTTGTGTTATCGGCTTGTGTTCTCGCAGTCAGCAAGAGCAGCAACAGAACTCCAAAAGTAGTCCATGATGGTGGGCATTAGTAACGTTGTTTTATCATCTGGGAGGTTTTTTGTAAACACTTGGAACCTTGCAGCATCGGGGAGTATGTAGGATCTTACAGGATGGGAACAACCGATTGTTTGAAATATGTTTTAAATGTGAAACATTCCAGTTTACAAGCTGGAAACAACAAGAGGGCTGCTCTGCTAACAGGCAGCAAGAGCTAGAATCCTGAGTTTATACACTGATGAAAGATTTGGGGAGATACACCTGAAACTTTAATCAAACTAGAGTCAGGATATATGTGTGTTTTGTGTGTGTGTTCCATATTTTTTAAGATAAAATACAGTATACTATATACAACCAATAAAAATAGAAAACACCTTAATTTAGGTTTTTTAACTAAGTTGAGAATTGTACATGTCAGTGTTTTTTAAATAGTGCTATTAAAAAGGAAGACCTAAAATGCAGACTAGAGAATAAGTGAATCATTTTTTTGAATAAGTTAATTTACAGTAACCATCTAAATAAATTATAAATTCACTAAAATGAATCAGACTTCCCAATGATATAAAATGACAGATCACTTCACCATTAACAAGTTAAATAATGTATTCAAAACTTGGTGTTTTTAAAGTATAAAGTATTATGCAGTAGCTGAACTACTGTCATGTGCCGCAAAAAACTACTTACTTGTGTCACAGTTGTTGGTTAGTTGTTCCAAAAAAGTGTGTTTAGTACTATTTATCTTTAACTACTATACTTTTTATTAATTATTATGTAATTATTAATAATTAATAGAATAGTGTTTTCAGTAATATTTTGAATTAGCTTATATTTGTATATATTTTCATTCTAGTTTTGTTGTAGTAATTTTACTTTTATCCTTTTTATTAGATTTTACTTTTAAATAATATTTTTATTTAGCTATAATTTATTTTTATTTTCGTTTTTTTCGTAATTTTAGTACTTCAACAAACTTATTTCATTTATTCGACAAGGCAAATACGTTTTTTCATCTAATATTTATACTTTTATTTCAATATTATTTTAGTTACCAAAATGATTTTACTACTTTCAGTTTAATTTTGTAATGATGTATTTGTGAGTGTTTGATGCGTGGCTGAGGTGAGCCTGTTGTTTTTTTCTCTGTATTTGTTGAGTGGATATATTGCTTTTGCTTTAGGGTTGATGTTGTTTAAGTCATAAGTGCTACACACAGAATCACAATCCTGCCTCTCATTTTTATCAAATATTCCCGCTCCTAATTTATTACTCTGTCTGTGTCATCATACATCTTATTGTCCTGTTTATCTACTAATGGCCATCTGTTTTTCCCCCCCCCCCTCAACCAGCATCTCTCTCTCTCTCTCTCCTAAGTCATCTCTCTCACCTCTCTCTCTCTCTCTCTCTCCTGTCTCTCTCACATTCTCACTGGTTGTTATTAATATCCATTGAACAGAGACTCCATCACTGAAACCTGTGTGCAGTTTCACCCTTAATGAACCAAATATAGAGAAAGTGAATATAAGAAAGTGAAAAGGGTAAAAAAAAAGAAAAGAAAGGAAACCCAGACAGAGAAAAGGAAGGGTCTTTAGGTGAAACTACTGTTTTTATTGTATTTACAATTTAATGTTAGTACCTTTATTAAGATTTGAACTCATTGATGGAATAATAATCATGATTTCGTTAACTTAGAGGAATGTATTATTTGGAAAATGTGTGGTGCAATGGGTAAAAATTTAAACTGTAATTTTCCAGGCTGAGAAAAAGGATGGAAAGTACTCAAAAGATTTTCTATTAATGCATTATATTTTTATCTAGACATACATCTATAGATGCATGTGGTGTCATTGGCTGGATTAAAAATTGCTGTATTCAAGTACAATATTTATAAAATGATTTTAAAAATTGTGTTTAGGCAATTACAAACAACTAAAGTCATGAAAATGTCACTAAAGAGGCATGAACTTGATCTAATTTTGTATGATTATAGATAGATAGATATTCTGACACAGAGAGATTCTGTAGACATATTTTTAGATACCACTTTGAAGATTATAGATTTTTGTTGTTTACTTTCGGTTTATATGGCTTGGGGAGTGAATTTGTGTGCATTTTGACCTTTCTGTGTTTGTGTTACTGGTTGCCTAGCTGTGCAATGTTTGAGTTTACTGCTTCAGGAAGATGAACTTGATTATTCTCTAGATAAGATGGCATTCAGCTGGTAAGCTATATATTGATAGATAACACTCTGTTTCGTGAGGTTATTTATAGCCCAGTTTAGAGGAACTCATCTCGTCATCTCGTTTTACACCAATATTGACACTTTGAATTATACAAGATCTTTCTCGGAAAGCTCTTATCAGTGATTAATATATTCAGTTCATAAACTGCTTTGTTTGTGGTAACATTTAGTAAAAACAGACTAACATTTAAAATGTTTCAGAAAATTGTGCTAATAACCTTGATAACTTTCAGATAATGAATGTTCTGTTAACGTTACTGGAAGAACATTTGTTCATAACTTTTAGAGAACCTTGCAAAAACACTTTTCCTAACTATTAAATGTACAGTTTTTGCAGTCCTTCAGCTTGTCCAACCCCTACAGCCTACTGTCTTTTACTGCTGAAAAATGTTTCAGACTTGCCAGTTTTTTAAAAAACATTTCCCTGTCTTTTACCCTGTTTCTACAACGGTGTGACCACAAGGTTTTAGCAAAACCATAAAATATAAAGGCATTACATATACAGAAAATGTTCTTGTTATGTAATCTTTACTCAGGGCTCACAATATGGGTTTATGTGCAAGTCTGGTCATACGGAAGTAAGATTATTTATTGCCCTGCCCAGCATTTTTTACTAGCCCCACAGCAAAATGTACAATGGTTGTTTTTTTTCAGTACTGTTTTTATTTGGTTTGGGACATGAGCAAAAGTGGTTTGGGTGAGAGCTTGTTGAGAAACAAATTGTTTACTCTGTAATTAGTCCATCCATTTCCCAGTTTGACCCCATTGAAGCTGGTGGAACATGATAGATGGGCAGTTTCCACATTTGACAGTAATTTGCCAGTCACAGTGACTTGGAGGCACTGCTGCTCTCGCTTGAGTTTTCATCTTAATTTGTAAACTGTGCAGTATACTATTCTTCATTAAAAATAATATTCATAAAGCACAGATACTACCTCCTGGACATTAGCAGGATTTCTAAACTGCCTAAAATGTCTAGGCTTGGCTTTGTTTTTCTATTGCTTTAATACTTGTGAAAAGCAGTTTGACCTATAGCATGCAGGCATTGTACATAATCGACCAATCATGGTTTGTGAGAGCTGTGGAGAGAAACGGGTCAAAGCAATGCATATACACATGCATATAATGTATGAGGACAGAGTATGTCAATAGGAAAACAAAGCCAAAACCTGGACATTTTAGGCACTTTAGAAATGCCAGGCCAGGGCATGTCCTGAAAAAAGAGCACATAAGGCCACCCTAACATTGATTTAACCTAAGTATCCATGGCATTTCTTGTTTAATAGTTAAACTGTGGTCACCATGTTAGAGCTATGGTAACTGTTTATTAGAGAAGTGCTTGTTGTGTTGGCCACACACAAATAAACTTGACCCCTTTGTCGGTGTCAGTGAGTGACTTTAAAGGGATCTTTGAATGATTACTTAACGACTCTGTACTGATGGAGAGCACAGACGTAAAACGTTGTTGGTTTTATGCCAGATATAACGGGACACACACACCTTCCAAAAAGTTCAACTTTTGTTGCATCTGTCCACAGAATATTTGGTCCAAAAGTCTTGGGGATAATCAAGATATTTTTTAGCAAATGTGAGATAATGCAAGTAAATACAAAATGCAGTTTTAAATGATGATTTCATTTATTAAGGGAAAAGCTGTCCAAACTGACCTGGCCTTGCGTGAAAAATTAATTGCTTTTGTTAAATCATGAAAGAACTGTGATAAACATTATTTTAGAAAGTCGAGTTAAATTTCACTAGCCACACCCAGACTGATTATTACTGCCAGACCTGCTGAATCAAGAAATCACTTAAACAGAACCGTCTGACAAAGTGAAGCATGCTTAAAGAGCACACATCATGCCATGATCTCAAAAAAATTCAAGAACAGATGAGAAACAAAATATTGACATGGATCAGTCTGGAAAGGGTTTATAAAGCCATTTCTAAGGGCTTTGGGACTCCAGCGAACCACAGACAGAGCCATTATCCACTTTGTGTTCTTTTTGGTCAGCAGTGGCTTTTGCCTTGTAACTCTCTCATGGATGCTGTTTTTTGCCAGTCTCTTTCTTATTGTTTGAATCATGAAAACTGACCTTAATTGAGGCGAGTGAAGCCTGCAGTTTCTTTCAATGTTGTTCTGGGTTCTTTTAAGACCTCCTGGGATGAGTCGTCGTTGTGCTCTTGGGATAATTTTTGGTTGCCAGCACACTCCTGGGAAGGTTCACCACTGTACCAAATTTTCTCCATTTGTGGATAATGGCTCTGACCGTGGTTCACTGGAGTCCCAAAGCTTAGAAATGGCTTTATAAACCCTTTCCAGACTGATCCCATGTCAATTATTTTGTTTCTCATCTGCTCTTGAATTTCTTTAGATCGCAGCATGAAGTGCTTGCTCTTTTTAAGCATGCTTCACTTGGTCAGACAGGTTTCTGTTTAAGTTGATTTCTTGATTCAACAGGTATATATATATATATATATATATATAATATAATATATATATATATATATATGATTAGATATATATATATATATTAGGGCGGTAAACGGCAACGCGTATTCACACCAAAACTTTTCTTAATTATTTAATGTGTATGTTTAAGTAAATATTTTATGAAACAAGTTATGACTCTGTAAATTATTATATTTCAACAATAGAAATTGTATAATTTAAAATCCATTTACATGTTTGCATGCAATTTGTTCATTTGAGTGTTGATTATTATAGTTAAACATAATTCAATTGAATTTAAGTTTGGGCTCTGGTTGTAAAATGGTAACTTTATAGAAGGGCTCCCTATATTTTAGAGCAGAAGCTGAGGTAGATTTTTATCCCTAAGAAAATTTTAATTCTAATTGAATTTAACTAAAGAAAGAGCAATTTGTTCAGTAAACCATTGTTAAATGAAAAAAAAAAAATATATATATATATATATAACACAAACTAACTGACAACACAAAAAAATTATTTAGATCATCTATTTATAGCTTCATATAAAACGCAAATATTTTTAAAGTTGTAAATAAAACAAAGATTATTGATGTAAGACATGTTTATCAAGAAAATTATATTTCAGTTTTTCTACTTTACAATTTTTGGTTTAATTCAGTTTGTTACTTGCTGTTTCTGTTTTATTGTTTGTGAAATTTACAAATAATTTACAAAAAATCTTGTGAAAGATAAAAAATTAAATATAAAGTGTATCAATACACAAAATATATAATATATATTTTTAATTGTATTATTTATTTTTTAGAAAAATCAAATGACTTATGATTAGCTTATAATATACAGTAGGTCATTTCTGTTTTTTCTAAAAAAAAACTCAGCAATACAAATAAAAAATCAACTCTTGAACTTTATATTCATCAAAGAATCCTGAGATAAAATATATCACTGTTTCCATAAAAAGTATTAAACAAATTACATTGAATATTTCAGAAAAGTCAACCTTGGTTGGCACTCGAGAATGTGCTTTGATTCTAGCATCTCGGTGTGGTTCCTCTGAGTTCACTGGACAGAAACACTATCTAGGTGATATCTTATGTAACATGTGATAAGTAAATCTGAATCAATAAAGCCGCAGTGCTGCCGCTTGCCTACTGTCATCTGGGGGTTCTAAATATAGCGGGGATCATATTTTATCGTGACCCCGTACTCTGTGAAGGAAGGCCTTTGTTCTGCATGTAGTTTTATGTCTGTCTGTGTGTGTGTGTGTGTGTGTGTGTGTGTGTGTGTGTGTGTGTGTGTGTGTGTGTGTGTGTTCGTTGTCCTCAATAAAAGCACATGACTGAGTCAAAACACACAATATGCTGGGAAGAGGAAACACACCACGAGAGAAAGAGAGAGACTCGGCATGCTTGAAAATACAGGAGGTGAAAGAGTTTAAGATAAGATTAAAATAACAAAAGTAACTTAATCATATCTTTAAATGCAGCGATGTAATTTCATATTCGTAAGGCATCTGTCCATATTCTCAGACAAGCATTACTCTTTTCGAATGTAAATCTGTAAAGGACCTGTTTGTTTGGATTGCATTTTTAAATGCTATTTTATGACCGTTATACAAAAAATATGATCAAATGTTGGAAATTGTTTTCAGATATATTTTGTAAGTTTTGTGTGAAGTAAAATAGTATTATTATTATTATTGTTATTATTTTATATTTATTTGATACCCTACACTAAATTTTGGGGTCAGTCAATTTTTTTTTTAAAAGAAATTAATACTTTTATATAGCAAGGGTGCGATGGTAACACTTTAAAGTCTTAAAGCCTTTGTTTAATGCATTATAAAAGTAGTTTTAATGCATTAATTTAGCTATGCAATGCACTGTAGCTATGCAATACTGTATATATATATATATATATATATATATATATATATATATACACACACACACACACACACACACACACACACACACTGCGTGCGTTCAAAAGTTTGGAATCAGTATATATTTTAATGTTTTTTTTAAATACATTTCCTTATTTGATCAAAAAATACAGAAAAAAGAAGTAATTTAGTGAAATATTATTGCAATTTAAAATAACAGTTTTTATATTTTAATATACTTTAAATATATATTTATTCCTGTGAAACAAAACTGAATTTTCAGCATTATTACCCCCAGTCTTCCTTCAGAATTAAATCTAATATGCTGATTTATAATCAATGTTGGAAACATTTTTGCTGCTTCATATTGTTTGGGACCTGTGATACTTTTTTCAGGATTCATTGGTAAATAAAAAGTTAAAAGGAACAGTGTTTATTCAATATAGAATTTTGTGTTACAATATACTACTATTCAAAAGTTTGGGATCAGTAAATTGTTTCTTTCTTCTTCTTCTTCTTCTTCTTCTTCTTTTTTAAGAAATTAATACTTTTATCCAGCAAGGATGTGTTAAATGGATAAAAAGTGATAGTAAAGAGATATATTGTTAGAAAAAATTACTATTTTGAATAAATGCTATACTTTTTATCCTTTTATTCATCAAATAATAATAAAAAAGTATCACAGGTTCCAGAAAAAAAAAAAAAAATGTTGTGACACTGAAGACTGGAGTAGCCTACTGATGCTGAAAATTCAGTGCTGCATCACAGAAATAAATTACATTTTAAACTATATTAAAATAGGAAACCGATATTTAATATTTCACACTTCACAGTATTCATTTTTTACTGTATTTTTGATCAAATAAATACAGCCTTGATGATCATAAGAGACTCCAGTAAAAATAATTAAAAATCTAACTGATTTTTAATGCGGCACTTGATGCATACACACACACACACACACACACATGACTCGCGCACAAATCAGAGCAGAGAAACTTGTTGTGTATGGCCCGCTTCATGCCCCGCAAATTTTATTAATAAAATAGCTTTGATACTGGATCACTCTTTTTTTTTTTGCAGTCTATGGAATCTCAAGAATAATTGTAACCATAGTTAATACATTATAACACTTATCAATTCATTGTTACACTATGCATTTTAAATTTGGTTATAATTATTTACAACAAGATATAATGTATTACAATGCATATTATGATGCATTATACCCTTTAATAACCCTTTATAATGCATTTTTCATAAAGGCTTTAAGTAAATGTTACTGGTCCATTCATTAAAAAAAAAGTGAAAGTAAAGGCATTTATAATGTTGCAAAAAATATTTTGAAAAATTTCTGATTGAAAAAGCAGCACAACTGTTTTCAACACTGATGGTTATAATAATGTTGTAATAATTAAGTGTTAATAAAGTCTTTGTAATGCGACTGTATGTCAATTTGTGCTTTATTCCATGTTGCATTGCTCTTTTGACCCACTATTGTCTCTGCCAGTGTTGATCTCCAGCCTTGGACAAACAGCAAGATGAAACATGCATTTGAGTGTGTGTGTGTGTGTGTGTTTGTGTGTGTGTTTGTGTGTGTGTGTGTGTGTGTGTGTGTGTGTGTGTGTGTGTGTGTGTGTGTGTGTGTGTGTGTGTGTGTGTGTGTGTGTGTGTGTGTGTGTGTGTTTGAGAGCTAGGAGAACAGCACAGGTCTTTATCCTGGAGAGATCTGGCAGCATGATACAGCGTCAGAAGAGCTTCCACCATCATCTCTTTTGAAGAGGGACTGAAATGAACCATGTGGAGTCATTTAAAGATAATTAAGTGACATTTAAAGTAGTAAAATGCTTTGGTTTGTTTATTGACACAGCCATCAAAAGCTGTATGTTCTCTGTATCACAACTGACCATCACATTATTTTGCTGCATTTGTCATTTCCTAAAGGTGAAGTGTATCATGTATGTATATATTCTACCTTGGTTTAATGTGTAGAGACAGCTAAAAGTAAACTATTGGTAGGTTAATATTCAAAAAGTGCAAACAGTGTTGCTCTGTGCAGTTTTTTGACTGTGGTCAACGTCTGGTTCAACCATGATGTAAGTTTGGGACAGAATGACCTAAAAGGAGTGTTTTTAGACTTTTATTTTTCCTTTGCGGTTTTGCTACAAACATGAACTCCATAGTAAATGTGTGATATATTACTTGATCAAATTGCTTTAAAAGATAAGATAAGATAATAAAACGGGCAGAAAAACTTATGCAAATCACCTAAAATATTTTATCTGATGG
Organism: Cyprinus carpio; assembly: GCF_018340385.1. NCBI lineage: Eukaryota > Metazoa > Chordata > Actinopteri > Cypriniformes > Cyprinidae > Cyprinus > Cyprinus carpio. Next base: position 5,201,248 of record NC_056617.1, on the reverse strand, counting down.
CAACTGATAGATATTATGTGAAGAGTCACGGTAAATTGTGCATGGTAGATTTTGTAATTTTGTGGATTTAAAACGGGTTTTGTGGTTTCATGAGGACACAAATCTGTATAATAACATAGGTATGATGACTTAAACATGGTTTACGAGGACACTTCCTGTGATAGAAAATATAGTTTATTCTGTATAAAAAACATTACGCCTATTGAGAATACCCATAATCCACATATACCAACACGTGTGTGTGTGTGTGTGTGTGTGTGTGTGTGTGTGTGTGTGAGTGTTGTATTCTAGGAAATGAGATGTAACGTCAGTGCCAGGAAGTGAGAAACCTCAAGCATGGGGTCGTGAGTTAGAGAAGAAGAGCAAAGAATGCGGAAAAGATTTGTTTGGGAAAATATATGAAAATGTAACAGAAACGTTTTATGAGAGTTGAAAATCATCATTTACAGAGTTGCAGAGAATGCATGGAGTTTTCAATTTCAAAATTTTAATTCAGTGTATTTGGAAACAGGATTTTCCAGTGGACTTTTTTTGTGTGTCTTGTGTAACAGTGGTTTTGGTAAAGTTCTGCAATGCCATGTTTTTTTAAACACTCTGTACTATGGCAGTATCATGGCTTTTTGGACATGGTGCCATGGAAATTATACCATTGTTTTGAGGACATTACCATTGTAATACAATGTTGTTGTTGTTGTTTGGATCATGAAAATACATATTTTTGTAAATGGTAGCACCATGGCATTCTTTTAAGTATCTCAGTAATTTTACTCTGGTAATACCTCAATTCCTTTTTGTTAAATGTTTTGTCACAAGCAAATTTCACATTTATCTCAATAAATTTCAAGCAACTAGTTAAGAGTTGAATATATGTGTAAAATAAAACAAGCACATTTTTGTTCATTTAAAAAAAAATATGTTTTTGTCAGGGTCTGTGAAGGAATTCTGGATTGCTACTTAACTAAAGGACATGCAGAGATTAAGTGTGTGTTACCATATGTGACAGTTGTAAAGTAATTGTTAATTGCATTTTGTTGAAACTGCAATAGTGTCTCTACAGCTGAGAAGACTGTGTTTGTGTTATGACTGTTGAACTGTTCAATTAAACAGATCTGAGTGTGTGTGGTCACAGGAATAGAAGCTCTTGACTCTAGATGGCCCCTCAACACTTAAAATGGACATAAAACAGGCAGATGACCAAAGCAAATTCATGCTGTCCCATTTACATAAGAGAAAATGTAGATTTAATGTTTATATCTTTTTGCTGGAAAACAAAACATTGCAGTGCATCCGAATGTCTTTACTCATCTCTTTTTACTTCGCAAAATTAAATGTGCATTACATATGCAGCTTTTATAGTGATTACGATCCGTATTTAGCCTGAAGGCTTTGTGTGTGTGTGTGTGTGTGTGTGTGTGTGTGTGTGTGTGTGTGTGTGTGTGTGTGTGAGTGTGTGATTCCCGCTGAGAGGCTTATGTGTAGTGTTAAAGTGGATGACGCAGGAAGCTTTGAGCCACCTGCTCTCTGTCATTGCAACAATGTCGCCAAACCATTTGGACAACGCCACAAAAACAGCCTTTTTGACAAAGCGTTAGAACTGTTTTGACAGTAGGAATATGGATAATCGTGTTCAAATCTGCTGAATAACACACTTGGATTGGAGTTCGTGCTGATCAGGATGGCTACATCTACCATCATTAATTCAACCTGTGAAGCATAATTTTTTCAGTGGACCGATTTTGTCTTGTCTAGTTTGCGCAAATGGTTGTATTCATGGACATTCAAACACATGTCAAAATGTGATTAAAAATGGGACAGGCATGTCAGAATGTTGCTCCAGGGCTCTGAGATGGTAAAACCAGATGCATTCTTGCTTTTGTCTCGTTTTTTAACCTCACTTCAATGAAACACACCTGTTTCTCTCGATCTCTATCAGGTGTCTGCAGCAGAAGAGCGTTTGGGGCCAATGCGACTGACCCAGGAGCCCATTCAGGTAGAGTCCTGTTTAGTCATTTTGTGTATGTTAGAATTTGTAGCTTCAAAAGTTTGGAGTTGGTAACATTTTTAATGTTTTTTAAAGAATTATCTTATCCTCACCAAGACTGCATTATTTGATCAAAAATACAGTAAAAACAGTGAAACATTATTACAATTTAAAATGGCTGTTTTCTATATGAATCTATCATAAAATGTAATTTATTCCTGTGATGCAAAGCTGAATTTACTCCAATCTGCAGTATCACATGATCTTTCAGAAATCATTCTGATATGCTGATGTATTTTTATTATCAGTGTTGAAAACTGTTCTGCTTAATTTTTAGGTGGAAACCATGATACATGTGTATTTAAAATAGAAATATTTTATTTCAATAGCTATTATAAATGTCTTTACTGTCTCTTTGATCAGTTTAATGTGTACTTTGCTTAATAGAAGTATTTATTTCTTTTGAAAAATCCAAACCTTTGAATGATAGTGTATTTATTGGCTTTTTAAGTGTTTGTCTGGTTAACTTTGATTTGGTTAATGATCTGGGCTGGGTAAACAAAAGGTGCATGTTTAATTGCTTAATTACCGAGATTGTGTCCATGTTATCATTGTGAAAGGCAGTAAACCTCAGACTGCTTTATGTGAATGAATAGAGTAATTAGTGTGCTATATGTTGCTTTAAATAAAATAAAAAAAGTTATGTAGCAATTTTTTAGCATTAAAGGGTTAATTCACCCAAAAATTAATTTTGAAGTTGCTTTCAAAATGTCTGTAAAAAACACCAACAAATTTGTCAACCACTATAAAATACCCAGTTTCAAGCAATTTATTTAATTATTTAAGAATTGCATAGCTTTGCAGTGAGGTTTGGATTATTTTAACGCACAATCTCTTGAGTTTAGGGGATTTAAAGTATAATTGCAGGTGATTATGAAACCATGTAGTGATGCATTATGACCTCTCAAAGTCCCTGCATTAATTCACTTGTGACATCATAGTGGACCACTACAGGACTCTTTTTAGTGATGTTTTAATCTTGCATAGGCAGTGCAGTGATAGAATATTACTGTGACATCATAATGCATTACTGTCACTGCTGCATTGACCTGTTTCTACAGTATGGCAAATGATTGAGGGCACCCAAAGACCTCTTAACATGGACTCATGACCTCAGGGATAATCTTGAGATGTCTCAAGGGATTGACACAATTATCCTGAGTGCTTGTGTGTGTGTTGTGTGTGTGCGCAAGCACGTTTGCATGTGTGTGTATGAGTGTGTGGCATTAGTGGGAATTATGTTTCACTAAAAGTGGAATTGTGAAACAGAAAGTGTGCGTAATGTTAACCTAATGACTGAATGCTGTTTGTCAGCCACTGTAAATTGAGGCTGTTTGTGTAATTTCTGACTCATCTCTGAGTCAGATTTAGCTGATGTAACTGAGGAAATCAATCAAGATTGATTTTACAGATTAATCACCTGTCATTTCTAGGGTCTTTTGACTTTAAAAAAAGTCCACCCACACTGTCCAAGTTTCAGGGTTATTTTAGTATCATTGATACAGTGTCATTGATAATAGTTATTTACATCCATTTTTTAGTGTTTTAATGTCTATACGTTTTTTCTTAATTTGTATTTATTAGTTTTAGTTTTTGTTATTTTAGTTTTACTAAACAAAAATGTGAAAGTTTTTTTTTTTTTTTTTATTTTACAGAAATATTTTTTTTTTAGTTTTATTTAATGATAATAACCCTGAAAAGTTATATTGCTATACAGCAGGGTCACCAATTCTGACCAGGCAATATAAGAGGTTACCAAAATAATTTACCTCCTTCTATTTCACACACAATAGTTTTAATGCTACCCAAATGCTGCTCCTCTCTTTCATACGCTAGAAAGCATTTTCATTTGAAATGAACAGTTGCACATACATTAGGGTCACCAAATCTGACAACACACTGTTACGGGTTAGCAAATCTGTTACACCCCTTTATTTTACACAGAATTGCATTAAATTTACTTTGCTGTTGTCTAATCTCCTCTGTCTGCTCTATATTATATGCTAGAAAGCATATTGCTCTGATGTGAACAGCTGCAAACATACACCAGAGTCACCAAATCTGACAAGGCAGTGTGACAGGTTATTTCGCACAGAATGATTTTAAATTTACCCTACTTTTGTATTTCATACTATAGAAAGCATTTTGATTTGATGTGAACACTTATACAGCAGGGTCACCAAAGTGGACGACACACTGTTACAGTTACCAAAATCTGTTACCCCTCCCTCTCTTTTACACAGAATTGTTTTATTGTTACCCAGATTCACTTTTATGATGTCTAATCTCCTTTGTTTTCTAATATAGAAAGCATGTAAACATCTACAACACCAGTCACCAAATCCGACAGCACAGCCTTACAGATTACAGAAATTGGTTACTTAGATCATTGACCCTGCTGTATCTCTGTCTGTCCAAATCAGAGCAATATGTTTTCAAAGAAATAAAATAGAGGAGGATACACATAACCAGACTGAATTTATGTAACATTAAAATCATTCTGTGTGAAATAGAGGAGAGTTATTGTTGGATTTGGTGACCCTGGTATATACCTGCAGTTTTTCACATTTCTGATACTTGTGAAAAAGGCCTGTTCTGTCAATCAGAAATGTGTTAGCGTGTGAGCGGGTGAGGTCGCTCTGCCCCCTGTAGGTGGACGTGTAGCGCTGCACAGTGGGCCTCCTGAGCGAGGTAGCGGTGACAGAGGCGTCCTGAACGACCTGGGCCATGTGGAATTTCACATCGCAGCTCCTTGGTTACACAACATTGAAGAGGATGAAAGACTGTTGACCTTTCACACGCACCCAACAACAGCACCTCTCTCTCTCTCCGTCTCTGTCTCGCTCAGGTGTTACTGGTCTTCGCTAAAGAGGACAGTCAGAGCGATGCGTTCTGGTGGGCGTGTGAGCGGGCGGGGTTCAGGTGTAACATCGCACGAACACCTGAGTCTGCGGTGGAGTGTTTCTTGGATAAACACCACGAGATCGTCATCATTGATGGCCGGCACTCACGGTACTTTGAGGCTGATGCCGTCTGCCGGTGGGTACAAGCAAACCATCCATCATCTGTCGCTCACTTGTTTCTGTTTAGGCAGGATGGGGAATTAACTTTTTTTCATTTTCAGTTACAATAATTCGCCATTTATATGAAATTAGTAAAATGCTCAATGTTTTTTACTAAGACTAGATGTACCGAATTCCAGATTAAATTCAGTTTGATTTTAAATCAAAAGGTCTTATTTTGATTCATTTGGGTATGTTTCAGTTATAATGTACATTTTTCTTACACTACCGTTCAAAAGTTTGGAATCATTTAGAAAATACTTTAGAAATGAATACTTTAATTCAGCAAGCATGTATTAAATTGGTCAAAAGTGATAGTAAATAGATATATAATTTTACAAAAGGATTCTTTTGAACTGTCTATTCATCAAATAATCCTAAAAAATGTTTTTTTTTAAATATTAAGGGGCCCAACATTAATAATGTTACTTCAGAAAGAATTCAGATTAGAATTAGAAGGATTTCTGAAATCATGTGACACTGAAGACTGGCATAATGATGCTAAACATTCATATTTGGATCACGGGAATCAATTACATGTTAAAACATTAAAACAGAAAGCAGTTATTTTAAACTTTAAAAAAAAAAAAAAAAAATCACAATATTACTATTTTACTGTATTTTTGATCAAATAAATGCAGTATTGTTGACTTTTTCAAAATGTTCTTACTTTTTCAAAAAATCTTACAAAACCCAAACTTTTGAATGGTAGTTTATGAAAGAATGCACATTATATATATGTTAATTATAAAGGGCAGTGTTTCAGACTGATTCAAACCAGTAACTCATCATTCATTTATTTCAGGAATCATGCAACACTGGTGGAGCAGTATGTTTTTGATTCACTAAATAGAATCAGTTCATAAGAATCATTTGTATGTGAATCTTTAAGTCCAGGTTGCCCACCACAGCTCGCGATGAGGGGTAAATAAGGCAAAATACTCTCTACTGTGGAGGAAGTAGCCCACATTTGGCTGGTTTGTGGGTGTTAATTTCCCATCCTGCACAGAAGCTTAAATCCATGGCGCGCGCACACCTACCCAAAGCTGGCAACTCTCGGCCAATTCTAGTTGCTGCCAAATCACTTTATTTCCCAGTAGATGTCTATGCGTATAAGGAAGAGAGAGTCATTTGGAGAGAAATGTGTAGAAGATACTTGATTTCACTGCCATGATGAAAACAGAAAATGTAAAAAACAACTTTTTTGTTATTGTATGTTTTTAAACAGGATGATTCGAGTGACCAAGCCTTCTGAACACACTGTTATTTTAGCAGTGATGCCACAAACGTAAGGCCTCAGAGAACACTTTTATCTATTATTCAATGTGTTACAGATGTCCCGTCATGTTTCTTCTCCAACTGATCTTTCTCTCTTGCAGTCCCTCAGATCAGGAGGAACCATCTGTCCTTCCTCTTCTCTCTGCTGGCTTCTCCAGAGTGAGTATTTTAGACTAAAACAGGAATATTTGCTCCACTACATGACATGAGTGGGGGTGTGTCCAATTCCACATTAAGATGTACCAAAACAATTCTTACAATTTTTATCACTGTCGGATTTTATTGGTGGGTTGATTACCACAGAAAATCATTTAGAAAACCAAAACTTAAAAGCAATGCACACACACACACACACACACATACACTGTCAGATATGTTGGATATTATTTTGATCAGACAAGTTATTGATGCATGGTAGTCCCACAAGTAACATTTTATATTTTAATATTTATGCTGTGTCCCATAGTCCTCCCAAATGATTTTTAATATAAATATCCATAGCAGATCATTTTGTTTACTGTATTCCCTGCAGAAAAATCTGGATTCAGCTTACAAACTAGGACAGCTTGCGTACTGTGTTATATGTGTCTTTCTCTTTCTCTCTCAGAGGTACCTGGAGAACAGCAGTGTGTCAGCCTGCTATAATGAGTTAATCCAGTTAGAACACGGAGAGGTTCGAGCTCAGTTTAAACTGAGGTAAGTCTAATGCCAAAGCTAGCAGGAAGTTCAACGAAGACCATGCTGAAGGCTTCAATATTTGTTTGTGTTTCTGTTGTTGCAGGGCTTGTAACTCTGTGTTTACCCGCATTAGAACAGTGTCAGGAAGCCGTGGAGATCAGCAGTGAAGATCATGTCATACAAGTGAGTTTTGGGATCCAAACTGGATTGCCCCGCACTGGAATTTGATTACATATAAGAAGGCTTTTTATATTCAAAACAACACCCTTACAAGGACTACTTCCTGGATATAATGCATTAAAGTTAAGGTGGTCGCACACCGGATTAGAAGCACAGTAGGACAGCTCACGGGTATAACACACCAGACACTTTGCATTCAGTTCAAGATGCTGTCCAAAACTGTTTATTTAACCAACAAACAGGCAAAATTTCCCTTAAAAATCCTTTGTCTTTGAAGTGTTACAAGCTGCTTTTATAAGATCCGTAAAGTTGCAAAGACTAAAGTCTCAAACCCAAAGAGATATTTTTTTTATAAAAGTTAAAGGCACAATATGTAATTTTTTCGCCACTAGAGGGCGTGTATTCAAAATAAACAAAGACCAGGTAGCGTAGTTTGATGACACCGTGACTGAGTGTGGAACAACAACACAACACACGCATAACATATTAAAGCGTTTCCATATGTTTTCTACAAAACAAAACTAAAAAATCGAGGGGTTATGATGTCATTGGGAAGCAACACAATGACACTATGGACAAGGTCTGTGTAACTAGTTAAAATTGCTTATTTCTCTTCCTTTGAAACATTTGGGATAATGTAAGTACACAAGTCAGCAAAATATATAACACTGTTCTAGTGGTTTTTGGATATTTTCATAAAAAAATCTTACATATTGTGCCTTTAAGACTCGTCCACGCCCTCCTAAAAACGCCTCATTTAAACACCGCCCCCAACATATCTGTCACTGTGTTGGAAGATTTGCATAACACCGGCCAATATTTATGCAAAGAAAGAAGACTTTAACTTTTATTCTCCGCTGTAGTATTGTTCCCGCCCTGTGCCTCTATGTCGTGGAGATGCCCGTGTGTTTTTCCAAATATGGTAAGGGGCGTAACATTTCCGTCAAACGCTTGAGGTATTCGGCCAATCACAATCCACTGGATAGCTGGCCAATCAGAGCACACCTCGCTTTTCAGAACGATGAGATTTGTAAAATCAACATGTTCAGAAAGGCAGGGCAGAGAGGAGCAACAATAATGTACGGGTTTTACATCATTAATGTATTTTTAAACATCGTCATAAATGACCCCTTTAAAAATTTATATCTTTGTAAGTAAATATTAACAGAGTCAAAATAAATTTATAGTAATATTCAAAATATTTTTGTCTTTTTAAAATATTTTTCTTTTTGGTTAATGTTTTTGTTATTATTAGTAGTAGTATATGCAAGAATATTATTATGCAATATTAATATATATTTCTACTCTAATTTCCTCACATTTATGCATTTTAAGGGAGCCCTTTTAAACTGTTGAGTGTTCATTTTACATGAAGGAAGTATATTTAAGTTTCTCCAATATCTTATTATGGAGATTATTATATTTTGAGAATATTATATTTTTGAAGGTCTAATTGAAATGCAAAATAATAAGGATACTTGACATGTGTTTACTGCAATAATATTATGACAAAGAAAATCATGATATAAGAATACAAAATATGAAAAAATTTGTGTAGAAATAATTTTTCATCAGAAATTGCAAGTCAATTTCACAATTAATTATAAAGAATGACAATTAACACATTGTGGAATTAAACTGAGGTAGTATTTTTCTTGTAAAAACATACGCCAGTAACTCTTTTTTTTCTTTGTGTTTTTGAGTATGTAAAATCCAGCATTTGAAAAGATGATGGGCTATCATAGAGGCGAACTGATCGTAAAGAGTTGACCGAACTGCCCAATAGTGACAGAACAGCGCCGCCGAACCTGCTGGACACCATCAACACTTGCATCAAGAAAGGAAAGGTTTAGTTGGCCATAACACTACTAGGTCATATTGACTTCACCTGTGCCACTTTTTACAAGCCTAACAATACATATACTTGTCATTGATTCGATTTCTTAACCGATTTTTTTTATTCCGATATGTGTGTGCTTGTTTGCTTAGGAATGGCAGGAGATCTATTTCTTCTTTCTCACGGAGGAAGTCAGGGGGACAGTATTCAGCAATATGTCAGAATCACTCCTGTGATTGGCCATGGAGGGTGAGTCACATGATTTATAAAAAATTTAAATATAATTATTTTAGAAAATCATATTTTATTATTTAATTTTAAATTAACATTTAGTCATAATTTATTTTGTATAACTATTTTAATATTAAAAATATAATAAATATATTTAATATATATTATCTGTAAATATCATATATTTTTTATGTTCTAAATAAATTATGGGTGCCAGAAATAAAAGTAATTTCATTTATATTGCTGCTGCCATTGGTGGTTGTATTATAGATACAAATCAGCTAGAATAAAACAGTCAAATCAGACAATTGTTTCTTTTAGAAAAATCCGCCATTTCGTGTCCATCAAGAGGCCTTACACTGACAACCACAGACAGGTACTTTTCTTTTTCTTTTTTGCTTCCAAGCTTTATGTGTGACTTTAATTTTAATCAGAGAGTATCCAATAAATGTTGGCCAAGTTTGATGTTCACCTATTAATAGAGCTCCCAAATTAGCACCAAAACTGAAAGTGTGCAAGGCTCATGGGGACAGCAGTGGGCAGAAATGTTAGCTACATTAAAGCATCCATCCTGACAGGCCAGTGTCAGAGAGCCAGGCGGGCGTCAGGGTTATTAATAACCCTCCACAGGCTCAGGTCTAAACCCTGCTGTTAGTTCTAGCATTAGCTGGAGCTGCTGATCAGAAAGGCCTGGTGAGAAACAGACAACACCTGACGCGTGTGTGAAATAGCTGTTGCTTTACTCACTGGTGTTAGTCTTACCGTTCACACACTCGCTGGCTGTTACAAGCCTTACCAAAATGTGCCATGCTTACTAACCATAGTTTGTGTCAAAATGCAATGGTTGCTACGATTAGTGATACTAGATTACATTAAAATGAAATTTTTTATTACTGTCCCAGCATCTTTACAGACATGCAATATCCAACAAGTCATATATGAGGTAATGTGTGACTTGATCAGTGTTTTTGTCTGCTTATTTAACAAAAATGTAACATCCTTACTACAGGATATATTATTTCAGAAGCAAAAATAATTTGGCTTGTTTTCTGAGATCAAAATTTGAATATTTGTTCTTACCTTGAATTTTTTTATTACTTTATTAGCTGTTTTTTTTTTTTTATTTCTTAGTATAAACTAGTGGCTGTCAAAGGTTTAATCACGATTATTGCATCCAAAATAAAAAAAAATTGTTTACATAATATTATGTATGTGTGCTGTGTACTATATTTATTATGTGGTATATGTATAAAATGTATATGTATGCATGTAAATAGTTCCCAAAATATATACTGTATGTGTGCATATTTATATATACACATATATTATGTAAATAAAACTTTTAATTTGAATGCGATTAATCATTTGACAGCACTAGTATAACACCCACAGAATTTTGTTTTTTTTTATTTTATATTTATTCAAAGCAAGGAAAAAAAACAGTATATACACCATTCAAAAGAATTTAAAATAAGAAATATACAAAATTATATAATATACAAAAAATATAATTATTAAAATGATTAAATACAATTATTTTTTTAAATATAAAAAATAATAAATTTTATTCTGCAAGGGTGGTTTAAATTGAAAGCTGGTAATAAAAGACATTTATAATGTTTACAAAAGATCTCTGTTCAGATAAATGCTGTTTTTTATTTCTGTTCATTAAAGAAGTTTCCACAAAAATATTAATCAGCAGCAAACTGTTTTCAAAGTTGACAATGATAATAAATGTTTCAGCAAATCAGCATATTAGAATGATTTCTGAAGGATCATGTGACACTGAAGACTGGAGTAATGATGCTGAAAATTCAGCTTTACATCACAGAAATAAATTACATTTGAAAATATATTCAAAGGCAAGAAGAGTTATTTTAAAATGTGATAATATTTCACAATATTACTGTTTTTAACTGCCTTGGTGAATCAATTCCATATCAATTGAAATCAATCTTTTCTGTTATGTTAGAAATACTGATTAAGAAATGAATAAATTTAAATGCACTTTACAAATTCTGCTGGATTAAACAAGATAAAAAATAACAGTAATTATCAGTGGGCTTGTAGTAAAATCTTCTTCTTAATCAGATTTCCTGACCTAATCCTTCAGGATAGTGTAGCTAAGCTCTTTTATACTTCTACTTACATGTCATCATATGTATGAGTGTGAAAATGTATAAAATATAACCATATTTTTCTTTTTCTGTCTGTACCATGTAACTTTACTAAAAAGCAAACCTCACACTGCGTAGTTTCCCTTTTTGGCAGCTCTCTTTAATCTCTAACCTAAGACCGAAAATCCTGTTTCCATTCATTCAAAAACGTGATCATGTTAAAAGGATAAATGGATGCGGCGGGCAGGATTTCCACTCAGGAGAATTCAGCAAATGCTTAAAAACCGTGTTCTGATCAGGAAAAGAGCTGACAGAGCAACAAATGATAAATCCTGTCTATTCAATGTTAATCTAAGGCTCTATCCTAACCAGCCACCAGCAACGCAACAAGACATTTTGTAAGTTGCTTAGTTTTCAGTCATATTGTGTGATTAAACAGCAAGAATCGAATTGGTTGATTCCCCAAGGCTGCATTTATTTGATCAAAAATACAGTTAAAACAGTAATATTGTGAAATATTTTTACAATTTAAAATAACTGATTTCCATTTAAAAAAAAAAAAAAAAACTTTTAAATGTAATTTATTCTTGTGATGCAGCGCTGAATTTTCAGCATCATTACTCCAGTCTTCAGTTTCACATGATCCTTAAAAAATCATTCTAATACGCTAATTTGCTAATAAATTTTTGCTTAATATTTTTGTTGAAACCATTTTTTTCAGGATTCTTTGATGGATGGAATGTTCAGAAGAACAGCATTTGAATAAAAAGATCTTTGTAATATTATAAATGTTGATATATTGAATGTGTCCTTGCTGAAAAGTACATGTACAAATATACATGTACAGTAGTTAATTAATATTACTCGGTACTTAAATGTACAATTAACACACCGTAACAAGGACACCTTAAAAATAAAATGTAACTGTATCAAGTATTGACTTTAATTAGAATGCCTATTATATTTTACTAACATGTAATAATTACTGTATTTAACTAAATATAAATGTAATATGTATAATATTTAATGTACTGATATTAATATTTTCACTTTTCTCCCTTTTCACAAGGATTTTGTTCAATAGCATTTTTATTTTTGGGGTGTATTGACGTTAGGATCAAGTGTTGACGTTTGTTTAAAATGTTGGTATTGTGATAAATTCATGGCATATTGTAGTTTATTGTGTCCAAAACCACCCACTTAGACAAGAAAGGGACATCTGACTGATATTTCAGCAACCAAGCATACCAGGACCTGGGACTAGTTAACTCTGTAAACTTACCCGCTGTATTCCTCACAAAACATAATCAACCTTTAATTCATCTGACACCTGATATCATTTTGCACATTTGTTTCAGTTATGTTGTTGCCAGAAAGTTTACAGTGAGATCAGTGAGAGGTTTAAATGCTTAGCAATCAGTGTGTGTGTGTGTGTGTGTGTGTGTGTGAGAGAGAGAGAGAGCTGAAATGACACACCTCGTATGCTATTTCAAGCTGATCAGAAATCTGTGTTTGCAGGTTCATAAGTTGAGCAAAGAAGAGAAATGCTGTGGTGAACACTCTCAATCAGGTACAACGTCAGACTCTCATTAATGGTTTGTTTGATTACTTTTCTGTGTTGCACACTGTAACCCATATTGGCTCTGTATAGATTTTGGTTTTTGTAACATCTTCTGTGAAGCAAACAATAGCGTGAATGAAAATGCACAGCTCATGTGCTGCATTGAGAATTAGAGGGGAAAATAGAGCGATAGATCGTGGTGCAGAATAAACATGATGGCTGCAGTGCACCCTGGGCGACAGTTGAGTGTCAGACTGTTTAAAATTAGCCATAATAATTTGCTTGCCATATATTTGCGTGCGTGTGCATATGTGACATGACCCAGTAAGTAACCATGTTTAGGCATTTCACATCAGTTGTGTCTGCTTTCAGAGGAAAGAATCACTATTGCTATTCTTTTATATGACATTAAAAATGGTATAAAATTAAAAACAGAAAATGTGTTAGAGAGTGCTCTGAAATAAAAATTAAATGTGTATAATTAATATAAATCAAATTGTAAATAAATAATTATTAAAAAGATTATAGTTTAGAATAAATTCAATTATGTTTTTTTTAATTGATATTTTAATTAAATATCCATCTTTCTATCTGTCTTTCAATAAAGACAGAAACCACAAATTTATTAAAGAGTGCTCCTAATACATTTGGGTTAATTTAAATAATTTAATTTGTAATAAACTTTAAATGTATAAAATTAATATAACTAAATTTATAATTAAATAACTATATAAAACAATAACTACATAAAATAATTAAAAAAGGAAATGATTTTATTTAATGTTATATTTATATTATAATATTTTAATATATTGCTATAGTTTTTAATATTTCACTTTTTTTAAATAAATATAATTTTGTTGAAATTAGCATTAAATATTGACTTAAATTTGTCGAAATATTATATTTAATTACATGTAATAATTTAATTGCTGTATTTACGTTATATTTAATATTTAATAGTTAAAAATTAAATTAATGAAAATTCATTTAAATGTTAATAAATTTAATAAAAATTAATTTAAGTGTAAATAATTTAATGTTTAATAACATAACATGAATATAAATCAATTTATAAAAAACAATAAGAGATTATAATTAATAATAAATTAACTTGTATTTATTTTAATTAACAAATTTGACCATCTAGTCTTTTATTATTGTGAAAAAGGAAAGGAAAGTGTATGACTTTTGTCTTGCTCACTTTTGTCTGCTACATGAAACCACTGATGGTGCTTTTTGATGATAATAATGATGATGATGATGATGATAATGATGCAGGTTAAAATAGTGGAGCTGGTTGGCTGTGTTCAGATAAGAGATGATGCATGCAGTTATGTCTTTGTGTGTGTTTGTGTGTGTGTGTGTGGGGTGTGGTGTGTGGTGTGTGTGTGTGTGTGTGTGTGTGTGTGTGTGTGTGTGTGTGTGTGTGGGTGTGTGTTGTGTGTGTGTGTGTGTGTGTGGGTGTGTTGCATTCATCCCTGTTTTGTCCCTTATCCAGAATGCAATTCCTTGCGTCACAAGGACCCTGGAGGAAAGAGTCTGTGACGTCAGATCCATCAGCTCTCACAGCAGTGATGGTAAGACAAAGAAAGGATGGGATGTGAATTTCATCACAACACACCCAACAGAACACGAGCGAACAAGACAATCCCCTTTAACAGTCCAGAAGTAATTATCCAGAGAAACCAGAGCAGTAAAGATATTTGTGTGCACTTGAGTGTGTGTTAATTATGTATTTGTGTTTTAATGTGAATCACTGTGTTGGGGGGTGGGGGGGGCTTTTTGTGACGTTGGCCAGTGTTGATGACATCAGCACACCCACAGTCTCAGTGCACTCTGACGCAGACGGAGCTATTTAAAGAGCTCTTCTCTCCTCTCTCTCCTCTCTCCTCTCTCTTCTCTCTCCTCTCTCTCAGCTCCCAGTCTACAGAACCGCAGATATTCCTCTATGGCCAGAATCCACTCCATGACTATTGAGGCTCCAATCACTAAGGTACACCTGTGTTATTATACACACCTGAAGACAAATAAACATTAACCTTTATGAATAATTATACCACCTGATTCAATACAGATCAATACAGAATCAGCTATTTACTATCTTGTCCCCCTCGGTCTATCTGTCTGTCTGTCTCTATGTTGTTGTTCTCTCTATTCTATCTATCTATCTATCTATCTATCTATCTATCTATCTATCTATTTATCTATCTATCTATCTATCTTATCTATCTTATCTATCTATCTATCTATCTATCTGGCTGTCTGTCTGTCTATCTGTTTGTCTTATCTCTGTCTGTCTGTCTATCTATCTATCTATCTGTCTGTCTGTCTGTCTGTCTGTCTGTTGCTCTACTTATCTGTCTGCAGGGTTTGTACAAGGTGCTTGAAGTACTTGAATTTGACTTTTTGAAATTTAAGTCTTGGAAAACCCTTGAAAACAGCCATATTTTTGAGAAGGTACTTGAAAAGTTCTTGAATTTTTAAAGGCAAGTATATATGAAGTAAGTGGTGTTTTTTTTTTTCCCCCTCGATAAAATACTATTTTTATGCAAATAATGATGCAGCGCGTCTGATATAAATACCGAGCCCTTTCGACGCGGGCATTTACCTCCTTTTGGTGAAAAGCAGTCTCCCCTTCGATCGCGCATATTCAATTCAATTCAATTCGATTTTATTTTGTATAGTGCTATTTACGATACAAATCATTGCAAAAACTTTAGCAGAAAATTAAGTTGCTCTACAATATTTAGTAGTAGTTTAATCAGTGATGACTGTTAGTTTTACTGTGCATATGGCAGAAATGTTTCGGAAAAATCATAAAGATGTAAACAACAGACGATGAACACTATTAAACGCAATTATGCAATCAAACTTATAGCAAAAATGTGGTAGTTTTCTGTTTGTTGTTGTCTGGTTATCATCATCTATAAACCTATGTCAACACAGGAGAAATTCATCAACATATTTCTCTAGTATGTGATTTGTTGTAATATCGCTATTTCAAAATAAAAGTTCAAACCCTCGCTCGCTCTGAGTTTGTGGAAGTGGCTAAATATTAAAATTACATTTATTTAAACGTCCTTGGATCACTGCTGTAAAGTGAAGCATCCGCCAGGCCTTTGGCGCCGTCTGCAGGTGGTGTATTATAATACATAGTAAACTTAAGTTGGTTAGGTTCAATATTTTGTTAGGCATATTACATTATGTAGGCCTATTTATATCAGGTTGTTCAATAAAACAAAAAATTACTTGGTTTTGGATACTTTATTTGAAACCAATTATTATTGTCTTGTCATCGTTAGTTTATAATTATATATAATACTAGCATACTAAAAGCCTGTTTTTTTAACTTAGACTTGGTCTAGTTGTATTACTAAAAAAATATCAAATTACCCAGTTTGTCAACAGCCCTAGATTAGTTTGACAATTTTTCAAAATACAACTGCATTGTTTTGATTTGTGTGATTAAAAGACAAATATTTGTCATTTTAAAAAAAAAAAAAAAAAAAAAAAAAAAAAAAAAAAAAAAAAAAAAAAAAAAAAAAAAAAAAAAAAAAAAAAAAAAAAAAAAAAAAAAAAAAAAAAAAAAAAAAAATTTAAAAATAAAAAAAAAAAAAAAAAAAAAAAAAAAAAAAAAAAAAAAACTTAAAAATATTTTAAAAAAAAAAAAAAAAAAAAAAAAAACAAAAAAAAAAAAAAAAAAAAAAAAAAAAAAAAATTAAAATATTGTGGTCTCATTCTAGTGAACTAAGTATCTGTATGATCTCGTGAGCTAGGTCTTATTGTCACACACCACCCTAGTGTTGCTAAGTGTGATATAATAGCTCATAATTTTCCAAGTGTATGACACAGCTTTAATTCTTCAGGTCATCATATTCATAAAAAAAAAAAATTCTGTTTTGAATAAAGAAAGCGATAACTTGTCATAATATCCTTTCAAATGTTAAGGTTGCCCACAGTTATTGCATGCTTTTTGTGGCTGCACTTTGTTCGTGCCATTTTTTTTATTCGTTTATTAGAATTTTGAAAGATAATACTATTATTGTGTTGATAGTGAGATCCTCTTGAGTTTAGGGTCCTTGAAAACCAAAACAAAGTAGTGCTTGAAAAGTCCTGGAAAGTCCGGGAATTTCATTTTGCAGTTTCCTCTGTACGATCCCTGTGTCTGTCTGTCTGTCCTGTTGTTCATCTATCGTTCTCTCTCGTGTGTTCTGTCTACCCATCCATCTATCTATCTATCTATCTATCTTTATCTATCTATCTCGTTCCTCTCTACAATGACTTTTTGTTTAAAGCGCTATATAAATAAAATAAAGGTGACTTGACTTGACTATTGTTCTGTCTGTCCATCTATCCATCCTTCTATCTGCCTAAGCCATCCATAACATCCATCTATCATTCTATTAATCTATAGGTTTTCTCAATTCCGTTCCTCAATGGGAGCACACAACTCTGAGGTCATGCTGAACAACCTTTTGTCTCGGTGTATTTATTATTACTTCCCGTCATAACTGATGATTGTTTTGTGACAATGGAAGCAAAAACAGTACGTCAGAGGCGGAAAATTCTTTACTACAGAGATATTTATGGATTTGTAAAACCTTGAGTAGTGGTTTGTTGTTTGCTTTCCACCTTCTGTTTCTTGTTCTACATGTAGTTCATTGTCTTGTATAGGGTGATAAATATAATTAACAGCGCAGGAGAGCGGGGGACAGGAGGTGCAGGGGGGTGGGGTCCTGTGAGACAGCTATTAGCGAGAGCTCTGGATCAGTGTTCTGGAAGATCTTGAGGACCACAGAACTCTACTATCACCCCACTGTGCCTCAAAGAGGACGATCCCACACACCAATGACCTGGTGGGGGGGCGATTTAGTGTTAAGTCGAGAATTCACCTTTTATCTTTTAAGGTGCTTATTTGATTTTATTTGATTTTATTTTATTTAATTTGATTTTATTCCTAACCATAATTGTATTAATTTGTATTGTATTATTCACCATATATTTTAATTTGATTGCTAACCCTCAACCCTTTTCATTTTATTTTATTACTAACCCCTGTATTTTATTATTTTTCATAATTTTATTTATTTCCTAACCATAATTTATTTGATTATCAACCCTACTATAGGTATTTGATTGGTAACCCTAACTCTATTTCATGTTATTTTTTACTATATTAAACCATTATTTTAATTTATTTTATTTTAACTACTATAATTTTTATTAATTTGGATTTTAGCTTTAAAAACAATATATTTGAATTTGATTTGATTCGTTAACCCTAACCCTATTTCATTTTATTTTATTGCCTTACCCCCTTTTTATTTTATTTTAGTTTCATATTTTAAGTTAATTAATTTATTTATTTAATTTATTTAACTTGCTAACCCTAATACTTTTTTCCCTATTTATTTATTTGTTTAATTTCATTTTATACTTGTATTTAAAATAAGCCCCAAGAAAATCCATCATATGACTCCTGTTTTTGGATCCAAATGACACAAAAGCCTACAAGTCATCTTACCAACCCACATGATTCACAGAACATAGCCTTAAAATACTCTTCAAACACCATTTCAGTCAAAAGACTCATAAAACAGTACCCGATCAATATTAAGACAGACGGGAAATTTTCACAAACTGATTTCCTGTACACAAACAAACATAGACCAGATTTTTTCAGCAGAGAAAGGAATCATCATTACGGGAGAAATTCCAGGACGTGCGCTGCCAGGAAAAACTGGTCTTATCTACAGCGTGTGGACTGCATGTCAGTGGTAAGTTCAGTAGATGTGACTGCTCTTGTTTTCATGGCACAGATACATTGAGCTCCATGCTGCCTGGCACAGGCTGTTTCACAGTTAGCAAGCAGTCTGTGACGGACAGTGCTGCTGCACTTGTTTACACAGCAGTCCTCAATTGTCTGAACAGGACATCTTCTCTCCCCTTTAAAGAGCGGGCCACTTTTTAAACCAGATTTAAAATGTTTAAGGCAAGAAAATAGTTGCTAGATCTAAAAAGAGGTTCACACAGACAGAGATTGCGGCAGGGACACACAGAACAAGAATGTCGTTCATTTTGAGAGTTTACAGAGACATTTGGGTGAGTGCCCCGAAGCAATTTTGCCAATACGCAGTGATTCAATGGTTACTGAACAGTGAAGCTCCAAATGATCTGCTTCCTGATATAGCTGGATACAAAATACCAAGAAGTGTTAACAGGGTTTACTTCTTTAGAGATTGTTAGTTGGCAGGGTTCCCACTGTGCTGAAAAAACTTGTTGTAAAAAATGTTAACATCTAGTTTATTCTCAGTCGCAAAAGAACTTCTTTTCTATAAACTATGTGGACAATAGAGCCCTGATCACAAATTCTTTTATTAATATATAGGCATGTCAAGTCACCTTTATTTATATAGCGCTATTAAAACAAATAATCAATAATTAATAATCCAAAATGACAGTTAAATGGCAGGGACGGCGTCATCATTGCCCGTCATTGGGCATCGTCATCATGGTGGGAGATCAGTTGGCAGTTCTAAATAGTATCTGTGCAATCATTTGTCAACCGAGGGGCAACGCTATCACTGTAATTAAGGGTCCCCCAACCTAAGCAAGGCCAGAGGCGACAGCAGGCAAGGAACCAAAAACTCCATCAGTGACAGAATGGAGACAAAAATCCTTGGTAGACACCAGGCTCAGTCGGGGGTCTAGTTCTTCTCGGCCAGGACGAAACCAGCAGTTCAATTCCGGCTAAAGCAAAGTCAGATTGTGGCAGAGGACTCAACTGGTTCCTGTGGGCTTGTCCCAGTGGTCGTCTGAGAGACAAGCAGCCATCAAGTCTTAGGACAGCGTTCTAGGTTTATTACATGCAGGTTTTTCGGTCCTAATAATTAACACACTCTGTTTTTGTCAGATATTTAGCAGTAAGAAATAACTCATCATCCAGTTTTTTATATTGAACTATGCATTCCGTTAGTTTTTCAAATGGGTATATTTCACCGGGGCCGCAAAGAACTGTAAAGCTGAGAATCATCAGCATAAACAGTGAACGCTAACACCAGTTTCCTGATGATATAACGGGATTGTAAACGACCCTAGTACTGAGCCTTGAGGTACTCCATACTGCACTTGGTGATCGATATGATACCTCTTTTTCACTGCTACGAATTGATGGCGGGTCAATAAGTAGATGTTAAACCACATGCTAATGCACTTCCATTAATGCCAACAAAGTTTGCTAGTCTATGCAAAAGAATGTTGTGGTCAATCTGTGTCGATCGCAGTGCAAAAAATACAAGATCCAGTAGCAGTCATAGAGAAATACAACCCATGATCAGATGATAAGAGCAGGTCATTTGGTAAACTCTAAAGAGGAGGCAGTCTTCAGTACTATGATAAGGCTCTAAAATCCTGACTGGAAATCCTCACAGATTCCATTTTCCCAAGAAGGAATATAATTGTGAGGATATACCTTTTCTAGTATCTTATAACCGAAAAGGGAGATTCGGAGAATCCGGTCTGTATTTACAGTTCTTTGGGGACTAGTTTGTGTTTTTTTATGAGAGGCTTAATAACAGCCAGTTTGAACAGGTTTTGGGACCTCTTTTTTCCCAGAAGAGGAGTCTATGACTTCTGGAAGCACCTCTTTTTAGGAGCTTAAATGGAATAGGGTCCTAACATAGATGTTGGTGGTTTTAGATATTTAACAAAGTTTATACAATCTGCTTCCTCTCCGGCTAGTAGATGAATGAGTGGAACTGTATCCTCAGGGGATCTATAGTGCACTGGTCTGCTGCGATACTGTAGCTAATGGCTGGCATAATTACAATTTTATCTCTAATAGTATCGATCTTAGAAGTAAAGTAGTTCATAAAGGTCATTGATGCTGTGCTGTTGGGAAAGTCCAACACTTGTTAGATTGCTTATTTTTTGTTAATTTAGCCAATGTATTGAATAAATACCTGGGGTTGATGTTTGTTTTCTTCTAAAAAGAGACGAAAAGTAATCAGATCTAGCAGTTTTTAATGCTTTTCTGTAGGCACGGTTACCTTTACGCCAAGGCATAACGAAATACCTCTAGTGCTTTCCTCCAGCGAGCGGCTCCATTTTCCGGGCGCTCTCTTTAGAGTGCGAATGTGTCATTTAAACCAGGGTGTCAGACTGTTTTCCTTGATCTTCCTTAAGCGTAAAGGAGCAACTGTATTTAAAATGCTAGTAAAGAGGAGAGTCCATAGTTTTTCTGTTTACATCATCAAGTCGCTCTGAGATTTTGGATATGCTAAGTAATTGGGATACTTCAGGAAGATTACTTACAAAGCACGTCTTTTGTGGTAAGATCATATCAACATGGAATATTAAAATCACCAACAATTAAAACTTTATAATCTGCAGGCCACGCACTAACTCTGATATAAAATCAGCAAATTCTTTAATCAAAGTCTGTGTAGTGCTGCCGCTGGTGGCCTGTATACCAGTAGCCAGTACAAAACATTCACAGGGGATTTATGCATTAACACGTGTGTTTCTCTGGACAATGTTTTTTGAACTCATTCCACCATACTTTTCAACGCGAGTTTACTATTAAATGCCTGGCACTCCTGAGACAATAAACAAAAGGTTTTATGAAATATTAATTGGGGGTGAGATTGAATTTTTTTAACTTTGAATTGTTTAGCTACGTGTTTTAAAAAAGTGTGATAGATAAATTTAATGTAATAGATAGATATAATGTATATTACGTATATAGTTATGTGCGTGTTATCTGTGGCTATTTCTGTAAACACAATTTATTTTTTTTAGTTTTTTTTAGACACTGGGGATAATTTAATGTCTTGTATCACACATTTGATTCAACAAGATAATATACATAGATATGGGTACACTACCAATCAAAAGATTAATAACAGAAAAATATATATATTATTAAATAATAATATATAAATAAAATATAAATAAATAATAGATAAAAAAATATAAGTGTAAATATTAATTTTTTTTTTTTTTTTTTTTTTTGCCAGAAAGGATGCAGGTAAAGTGTCAACAGAACAGGAAGACATTTAACAGACAATAATTGGGCTGGGGTTGTTAACTTACCGGTTTCCTCGATCGTTCGTTCTTGTGACGGTGGATTCACCCACAGCGATATCATATAAGAAAATGTTGTCATCTAGTTTTGCCCAAAACTCTTCGTGCTTGGTCCTCTTACGACCTTCGGATGAGCAGTACAACGGTTCAGCATTAGTGATAATAATAAGAAATGAGTTTCATGAGCCACATCAAATGCAGCATATCAAATGATTTCATGACAGCTCAAGTGACACGCCAGACTGACAGTAAGGATGCTAGAAACATTTTGTACAATAGATTTTGAGCAACAACCCCAAACTTATGGACAGGGGCGTAGTTCTGATGCATTTTAAATGCGAAATACTACAAGCCAGATTCAGGTGCGTCCTTTTATAATGTCATTTTGCTCTGTTACATAAAAGGCAAGAGGATGCGATCCAACAAATCTCAAGAGGTCAAATGACCTTTTGGTTGGGGCCTTTGTATGAGGGAAGTCAGAGTCAAGCAACAGTGAAATATCCAAGTGAAGATAGTGCAGCTGGGGCCTGTGATCAGGTAGCGACGGGATGTGTAGTGTGTCTATTATACACTGTACAGTCTATTATCCTACTCCTGCACCATCTCAGACGGAGTTTGTTTTAAGTACTGGAGGACGTCCTCTCTTTGAATCTGGATCTGTTTCTGTGTGTTTAATCTCCTTCAGACCTGCTAAAGGTTTTTCTCCATGAGAGCAGCGCAAGCACCGAGTGAATTATGGGTAGCGTGGTATTGCTGTGCTTAAGTTGTTGTTATGATTATGTTGGCTGGAAACGATATGTTGGCTTCCTCAAGTCTTTTTCTCTTTCATTTCAGTCAGATATATGGATGTATATTCATTGTGCATTCAGGACGGGACTAGAAGGCTCCTGGGAATGCGTGTCTTCTCAAACAAGGTGCATTCCACAGTAATGTGTTCAGTTCCTCCTGAACTGACTGAATTGAAATATATTTTGATTATTTTAATATTACAGATTGGAGGAATTTTGGCTTGTTTTAAACAACTTGCATAACGATTTTCAGCTGTAT
Source organism: Cyprinus carpio (assembly GCF_018340385.1). Classification (NCBI taxonomy): domain Eukaryota; kingdom Metazoa; phylum Chordata; class Actinopteri; order Cypriniformes; family Cyprinidae; genus Cyprinus; species Cyprinus carpio. The sequence goes on along the minus strand of NC_056617.1, from coordinate 5,178,129 downwards.
ATACCATCTGCATTTTTTACCTGAAGTAAGTTATTATTTAGTAATTTATAGGATTGTAATTTCCAATATAAAATGTAACAATTTATTAAATACTTTGTAATAAATTATGCACATTATGGCAAGAAAAAGTGTAACAGAATGTAATGAAAAGTTTAAAGTGAGTGGATTAAACTGTAGGGGGTTAAAAGGTTTTCACTCAAAGCCGTTTAAAGCAGGGTAATTGTCTATAAATAAAACTAAAATTATTTTAAATAAAGATGAAATAAAATATAAATATTAGATGAAATAAAATGAACTGAACCAGAATTAAAAATGTTGCCTTGGTGTTTTAGTGCTTAAGTTAAAGCACTGAAATAATTAACTGCAAATAAACTAAAACATAATATATATATATATATATATATATATATATATATATATATATATATATATATATATATATATATAATAAATTAAATAAAAATAGTATTTAAAAACTGAATAAAGGACAAAAGTACAGACTAAAATGACTGAAAATTAAACTAAAATAAAAAAAAAAATAAAAAAAAAAAAAAAACAAAAAAAAAAAAAAATAAACCAAATATAATATAAAAAATACATAATTCAAAATTACAATAAATTAAAATAAAATAAAAAAACTGAAAAAAAAAATATTTAAAAAATATATTTATTGAAATTGAAATATAAAACTGAACCTACACCTAAAACTTAAACTAAAGCTGAAATACAATGAATGAAACCCTAATTATTAAAGGGGGTGGTCCTATGGTGCCGGCGGCGATTTAAGTTTCCTTTTCTTTGGCAAGTGTTGCAAAAGCTTTGTTTGTGCGTAGAGAGAAGTTGCAAGACCAATGGTCTCAAACCAAAGATATTCTTTTAAATGTTAGAACTGACCACTCCCTCCTTAAAACGGCTCATTTTTAAAACAGCTCCACATATCTACGTCACTGTGTGGAAGATTGCATAACCACCGCCCAAAGTTCACGCAAAGAAAAAAGAAAGAAGGTTGTAACTTTGATTCTCGCTGGAGTATTGTTGCTGCCACCCGCCCATGTTGTGGAGATGATAGTGTTTCATTTTGAAAAGTGAAAAAAAGCGAAACTACTTTTGTTGGCCTTCAGTTAAGTTGTATTCAAGGACTGTTCCAGAACAGTTCAAAACCAAAATATTCGAGTAGTTAGTTCGTGTTGCAGTTTGAACTTTATGGAGGACTGTTTCCTCAAACTGGGCGAGTAGCCTACAATGCTGAGTCTGTGCTAGCTCACATCCTTGTAAGTATGTTTTCATATTTAAAGAATGATGCCAGCGGATGATTCAAAACACAAGTTTTGAACAGTGTTGAGAGAAGCAGAGAAGCGCGTTGATGTGTCGATTCCTTGCACCCCGATCACAAATGCAGACCATGGTTTTTATGTTATTGCTGCCCACAATGCAATGCAAACAAATAAAAGACAGTATAAGTTATCTAGAATCAGTCATAGTGTCCCCAGTAGATCGATGCACCAAATATGCCTTCTTGTTTTTAATGGGTTGTGATTGGTTTTGTCTCTGTCGCACAAGCCGAGAACGGCATCAACGTATCGTAAGGGGTGGTTCGTACCATTTCCGCTCACATGCTTTGTGGCATTCAGGCCAGTCACAATGAACTGGATAGATGTGTTCATTCAAGCACACCTCGCCTTCCTCCAGAATTGATGTGTGATTTGTAAAACAATAAAACCTTTGTTTTTAGAAAGGCGGGTCATAGAGGAGCAACAATAATGTACAGTATGTGGAAAAAATATGTGTTTTTTTTACTTTAAAATATTCATGTACACCAAATATACACAAAAACAATATATTTTTTAGCAAACGTACGTATGCCAGTTCTGCTTAACAACAAAACTAAGAAATGCTAAAAGTAATAACAAAATTCCTAAAAATTTAACTTGAAAAAAAACTGAAAATAGCACAATTAAAAATGAAAACGGAAAATAGAAAAAAATAAAAGCTAATTGCAAAATAGTAACACAAAAAATGACAATAAGTATATAATTAGCACTAATTAGCACTAGTTAAAGTATCGGAACTGTTTTGTGCCTTTTTGCCCACGTTTTTACCTTGACATTGACCATTTTGGCCATGAACACCCATTTGAACCATTCAGGAGAGGAGTCAGAATCAGAGTCGCTTGGCAGTGCCTGTCCCGTTACAAATGAAAATCCCTATTCCTCCATCAGCAGAGCTGCTCAATGAGGAGAAATGCTGGGAATTCAATATCCTGGAGCTGGAAGCGCAGCATCACGGACAAGAGCTACTAACAAGATTCGCGGTTGGTACAGAAAAGGAAGAGAATTCTTGCTTTGTGTAATAAAACTGGTTTCTTAATGGGAGAAACGTTCTGATTTTATAGTGTGTCTGTGTGTGTGTGTGGTGGGAGTATGGTAGGTGTGTTGTGTGGTTGTTGTTTGTGTGTAGTGTGTTAGTGTGTGTGTGTGTCAGTGTGTGTGTGTGTGTCGTGTGTGTGTGTGTGTGTATGTGTGTGCGTGTGTTGCAGGCCGCTCTCATACCTGGGGCTGAAGATCTTCTCTGCTTTTGGCGTGCGCTGAGTGAGTCCTGAACTGCACAGAGGCCACGATGCGCGTCGGTGGCTGCAGTGTGATCGAAGCTAATTACCACGCATCCAATTTTTCCTACCACAACTCAACACACGCCGCAGACGTCCCTGCACGCCACAGCCTACTTTTCCTGCGCAAAGGACAGAGTCAAGGTAACCCTGCCTGACAACCAGTCAGAATACAGAAATAGAAAATGTCTCAATTTTTATACTTTGACAAAATGAAAACATCGGCCAAAAGGTAAGAGCTGCCTTTTTTAAGATTATTTGTTTACTGTTTTGACATTCAACAGGCCTGAGTTTCAATACTCAATCATTTATTCAAAAGTATGGGTAACATTTTTTGTAAATTTCTAAATAAAAAGTTTTATTATATTATTAATTATTAATAGTGCTAATGTAAAAACTATTAAATTAACTGTAAAATGTTATTTAAAACTAAAGCTAATTATTTTTTAAAAAAAAAATTCCATTGTAAATAAATGTTAGTTTATAAAGTAATTTTTATCAGTTTAAATATAATAATAAAGTTGTTTTACCATACATTTACCGGTTTACCTCAGCCAAACTAAACCTGGATTGAATCTATTTTTTTTATCAAAATGATCCAGGAATTAAATTACAAGATGGATGACCTTCCACATATATTGTTCAATAACTAAATTATTACTTTTAATTTTAATATATTAAATTTATTTAATATTTTTATGAACAGGCATTTTTATAAATACGGTAAATGTAATATTTACAGTACATTATTTCATATAAAATGAATTTATTATTAATAATTTCATATTAAATTTAATTCAAGAATACTTGTGTTAAAATTAAAATTTTAATTTTAAAAAATTTACATATTTTAGATTTTAATTTTTAAAAATATAACAATTAAGGTTAATGCAAACAAAATGTTTTGAAAAAACAAAAACTGAACTAAAAAAAAAACACTCAAAAAGCATATTTTTGTTCAAAAATTCACTCAAAAAATTGTGGCATTATCTATTGATTTTTAAAGGCAGTTAAGTTGCCACAGTTATTAACTGATGCTGTTAATCTCGTAAAACAGTCAGTCACCTAATATTGAGCTAACAATTTTGAGTTGCTTCTAAAACTTTACCTACAGTATCTGTGCTGTGTTTGCAGGGCGTCTTGACCAGTTGGATGAAGTAGCGGCACTGTTGGCAGCAACGGTCCATGACGTTGATCACCCGGGCCGCACCAACTCATTCCTGTGCAACGCAGGCAGTGAGCTGGCCATTCTGTACAATGACACGGCCCGTCCTGGAAAGTCACCATGCTGCTCTAGCGTTCCAGCTTACTGTACGACGACAGCAGGTGCAAACCATCTTCAAAAACATGGAAAGGTATCAGTGTCAGCTAAATCATACTCTTCATAGGACTCGCGCTGATCCAGTACTAAACTCTCTTAACCTCCCCATATTCGGAATCAGTTTCGAACCCTACGGCAGGCCATAATAGACATGGTGCTGGCGACAGAAATGACACGACACTTTGAACACGTCCAACAAGTTCGTAAAACAGCATCAACAAAACCCATGAGTGCCATTGAGGAGAACAGCTCCAGTGTAAGACACACAATACTGTTTTTCCATACTGTATGAGAACAGTATTAACAAATGCAGATCTGCATGTGTTACAGAGTGAAGGCAGTGATTGTGAGGGTCAGGCCAGTATTCGCAACTCTCCTGAGAATCGTCTGTTAATTAAACGGATGCTGATTAAATGTGCCGATGTGTGCCAATCCCTGCAGACCTCTGGAAGCTCTGTATTGAATGGGCTGAGGTCCGCATTTCAGGAGGAGGGTAGTACTTTTGCTCAGGGGTGTAAAAACATCAGTCACAATTGCACTCATATGCTTGCAATGGTCTTTTCAAATTTTTGTTTTCATTTAACGTTAATTAAAATGTGTGGTTGTTTCCAAATGAAATATAGTGTTTCTAAACGTAATAGTATGTAGCACTTGATTATCCTGATTGGACCACAAAGAAATTAGTTGAAATAATTTTATTTTCTAATTGTATTGGGTAATTGATGTAAGATGATGAAAAAAATTGAATTATTATATGTGTATTTATTTATTATTTATTACATTACATGTGACACAATATACAAAAATTAATATTCACATGACTATTTAAATTCAAAATGCATATGTTGAAATTAAAATTCAGATTTTTATATTTTTTAACATTAATTCTAATTTGTAATATCTTAATATCTTAATAGTACTATCTTAATAATTAATTCAAATTCACTCAAAAATGCTTAAAACTGTAATTATCTATTTCACTCATTATCGTCTTGGAAAAAGCCAGTTAAGATGCTGTTCATCTCAAAAAGTTGGTCAGTAAAACTAAAACTGATATTAATAATATATATATATATATATATATATATATATTACAATAATTGTCTTTGCTTTCTGTATTTTGAATCTCCTTCTTTCATAGACTGACGAGGAGAAAAAACAAGGTTTGCGGTTGTCAGGCCAGTGTTTGACCGCGAATACCTGCAGCATTTCCTAAATCCAGATCTCATTATCGACTATTCTAATCACGAGACATGTTTGAATGCCTGGGATGGTAAATATACACACACTCAACACATACGCACTACATAATAGTCAGGGCTGCGCCATTCAAAAATTTGATATCTCAGTATTTATGTGTTTTGACCATTTGCTTTCAGCCTCATAGCAATTGTGTTATTTTAGTTAGATAAAGATATCTATATAGATAATAGAGATACTCTTATGGTTTTAATGGAATATTTTGAAGTAGTTTTTATTCTCATATTGTCTGCTTTCATTTTGTTTTTAAAAAGTTTTAGTAATTTTGTGGGTGTATGTTTTTACTTTTTTTAAAATATGTATATATAGTTTTTTTCAGTTATTATTATTTTTTCAGTATTTCAGTTATTTGTAATAACATCAAGTAAAACTAAATAAGAAATGTATCCTTGGCAACTAGCGGAAATCACCATAAAATTTGTGTTTTTTGTTTTAATATTTCATTGCAATGTTTATTTTTATTTCAAATAAAACACGACTCCTCACAGGAACACTGAAGTAGAAAATGATCCTTCTAAACAAAATAATGAGGAAGTGTTTTTGTATGTGTGTTTGGGGAGAGAGACAGACAGAGAGAGAGAGATACTTTCCGCAGGCATCTTTTGACTCCTCTAGTTCTCCTAAAAGAGATGGGTCCATTAGCAGCAGTAGATGCTGGACCAGGAGGGTTTGAAAAACGGGGGTTTGTGTTGGATGGTTGCTGAGAGGTTGTGATAATGTTATCCAGAGGTGAGCTGATTGTGGTGAGCTTTGGAAACTTTAGGTTTCTGTGTTTCCCACTGAGCGAACCCCAAGAGAATAAACCTGATTACTGTCAACACACAACAGCCGTGATGTCACGGAAAATTTAAAATGGTGGAGAGGGGAAGGGGTGTCGTGTGTGTGAGTATGTAAGAGAGAGAAAGAATGTGCATCTGTGGGTTGTGTGGCTGTGTGTGTGTGTGTGTGTGTGTGTGGTGTGTGTGTGTGTGTGTGTGTGTGTGTGTGTGTGTGTGTGTGTGTGTGTGTGTGTGTGTCTTTGATTTCCGTAGTCTGGGGTCAGGATGCAGTGAAGCAGAATCTCTTGAGCTCTCTGGCCAGATTTAGTTTCCCAAGGGTCACATCAGGTCAGTTTATCATAGAGGAGCTGCTTTGTCTGCGTGTGTGTGTGTGTGTGTGTGTGTGTGTGTGTCTGTCCTGTCTGTCTGTGTGTTGTGTCCTGTGTGTGTGTGATAGATTCAGCAGGGGGCACTGAAAACATCCTCAAGAGGATGTACCAGAAATCTGAGAGTGTATGGCATGTGTGATACATTCAAGTTGCCATATTTACACTCATGCAACAACACCAACATTTTACACTCACCCGTCTGCAGTCCGTCTGCCAAACCAGTGCAGCCGAACAGATGGTGAGCATGAGAACGAAAACCATTAGGAATTTACCAACACTGCTTACTGTTACATAGATGATAGATAGATAGGATAGATGCATAGATAGATAGATAGTCTAGAGATGTTAGACTTTTATATAAAAAAAAATTTCATAAACAGTAAAATTTATATAAATGTTTTTAGATAATTGTTTCTATTTTTATATTTGTTATTAGGGAACATATATTATTGTTTCCAAAATATAAATATCAGAAGTATAAATATAAATGGAATATACTCTAAAATAATTTAACTTAGATCCAAATCTAAAAAAAAAAAAACACAAAACCGCATAAAATAGTATAAAAAATTAATTTACGATTTTAGTAGTTTTATTAGATACTAATTTTATTTATCATGCTATTGACTGTTGATCCTGTCCTATAGCTAATTCTTTCTTTCTGTCGCTTTCTCTACCTAGTTTATGCCTAATTTTTATTTTTACTATTCTTATTTTTTTTGTTACGTTTATATATTTATAGTATGCTATCTAAATAACAATTGTTTTTATTTACTAGAGCGTATGTTTCCTATCTCTCTCTTTCCTCCTTCTTTCTCTCTCTCAGCCTTTGCCAGTTTTGCCCAGTTCTTATGGAGACTTTGGCGGAGAAACTACAAATACTGGTAAGAACTTGGGATGAGATGAACTGTTAAAAGCTTACGGCCTCCGCCTTATCAGTGGACACCTCTCATGACTATCTTAAACTAGTCGAAGTCAATAGGTTCAGAGGTTACGCCATGAATGTTTAGCATCTCTCCGCGGCGGCCTCCAAGTTTCCGTTCCATTGAACATAGATCAGCAGCCCTGTTTCCCTGACTACGCTGCCACCCCTAGCGACAATCGACCATGGGTAACAAGTGTTTGTTAAAACATACAAAGGACAAAACGAAATGTCACTTTTATCATCAAACCGTTACCACATCCAGCATCTTTTTACTTTCGTCTCTTCTCTTTTAAAATCACATCTGTTCTTCCCCGCTTGGTGTTTAATGATTTCCTGGACAGTGATTTTTTTGTACATGTCATGACATGACACAAGACGACAAAGACTTTATCTTAGTCCAGTAGAGGACTGTCAATCATACTATATGTGCTCAGATATGGAACTGCAAACATTGAATGATTCAGAGATGGTTGTGTCTGTACATGTACACAATAACATTAACAGACATGTGGAACCACAGAATCCAAATGCCAAAAGGTCTGTAAATTGGAAGCAGAGTGGTCAGTGAGAATGATTCTAATTCGGGAAACCAAAAAAAGGGACCCAGTACCGGAGCCCTGAGGCATGCCACATTTTCCCCACGCAATATTGATCTGTTAAAATTCAACACATATATTTTGTACACAATATTGTTGACAGAAGCAAATGTCAAGTTGCCAAAATGGAAGAAATGAAGACATGTTTTGTATTCGGATGATGAAACTGTATTGACCAGCCCCTGAACGCGATTCAGTGTACGAGAAATGTAAAAACTGCGACGGATCAGCCCCATTGTGGGCCGTCATTATTCCGGCACTTTCTGTATCAGACGACTCAAGCCTTTCTCAGACTCCAATGGACTGGTGTGTAATAATCAATAATTTTGATATAAATAGCCAACAATAACAAAGAATATATTTCTCATAAACACTGTATATCCAGACACATACTGTAATAACGTGAAAACTTTAATGATCGTGTGGGAGTGAAGTGGTTTTGTTACGATGTGCTTAGTGATGATGTATTTGCATAATTCTTACATTTTACACATGACAGTTAACATTCCTATTCCACACAACAGTCCGTACGGATGCAAAACATCCCTAATCTTTCTACTGTGGTAAACCTAAAAGTCCAGCACAGCCGCATTATGAGACCACCGACACGGTGACGTTTAGCTCATGCTGATAGGTGGGAATCGCACATATTTTAAGTGTTACACTATTTTTAGTATTATTTTATTTACAAATGGCTTGCTCGGCTGGTCATATCGCTGTTAGAATCTTTTTACCATTCAGACACGCTATCACCAAACTAGCTTCAAACGCTCACCTTTTGTAGCCCAAAAAACCCCAGCGCCAAAAGGTTGCGTTTATAATCAAACACGATGATGAAGTTTTTTAAACAGATGTTTGGCTAAAGCCCTGTTTCGCGACTGGAAAAAAAAAAAAAGTAGTTTAGATTTTCTTGTCACACAAGGACATTTTTTTTTGCTAAAAAACCCCCAATATTTTTATTAAATGTAACTATTGGTGCCATTTGTTTATTTGCGCACCTATATTTTTACCGGGTTTACCTTTGGACACATAGTTGAAAATTGCATGGGCTCGCAGACAGGCTTAGTAGAAATTTATTAAATGTTTATATTTCTGTCCAACATTTGGCCTTTTACCCTTTAATGCATTGTCGGAAAGGAGTCTCTTTGAGAACTTCATCTTTCACAGCGAGTGTTCTAGAACACCAGCACGGCTACAATTACAGAGAGTTCTAGCATGTTCTGGTCACGGAGGTGTTCTGCTAAATGCGCTGACAGTCATAATGACAAAAACCCGTTCTGGCACGCATCACAAAGGCAGATACTTCCACAATGTCCATTGTAAGATGGCACAGCAGTTGTTTTTTTAGTTTCTTGGGTTGGCAGTGCATCACAGCGAGTGTTTTAGGTGCTCCAGACAGCATTGTGTGGTTAAAGGTATGCGGTGCACATTCAGCAGCTCGCAGGGTTTAGATTTTTCCTCTTTCCTGTTTTCTCATCATTCCTGATTCTATCTGTTTCCCTCCCTTTTTTCTTTTTTCTTTTATGTGGTCACAAGGGTAGAACAGTGGTTTTGGTAGCCTGTATATCTAATGTATTACATATACAGGCTTCAAAAGTATATGTAATGTATTATATAAAGCATTCTTAATGCATTATAAAATTAGGATCAGTGGGTATCATCTAATATAAAGATTTTAAAATCATCAGTATTGGTCTAAATCAGACAATATTTGTAGCAAATAATATCATGGATTCTTTTCCTAAATTTAAAAAAAAAAAACATTTTTATATGATATAAAAATTTCCAGTGCAGGCTTTATGGTTTAAACACATGGAAACTGGTTTATTAAGGCATTATGCTATTTAAAGGTCTAATTTACTAATCTAATTAAATAAGCACTGTAATGGTATTGCAAAGATGGCTATGTTTATGCATAAGTACATAAAACTGATTTTATTATATGAATGCATTAAGAATTCCTTTATAGTATTTACTATATATTCATGCTAATAGAAGTTATACTGGTTATTTGTGACCCATTTTTGCAATTTATGTGGAGCTCTACAGATATGAACGCGCTTGCAGTACAAATTAGATGCTCTTGTCGCCCTCTAGTGATAAATCTAGAGATCCACACACATTATTGAACTCGATGCTGTCACATAGTTGTTTTACATAACTATGAAATAACAAGTATCAAAGAGCCTGTATTTGTTTGTTTCTTAGGAGATTTTTTTTTTTTTTTTTTTTTTTATATAGCAGTATAATCATGTTACCTATTCAGTAATCAAGAAAAGTACAACACACAGCTTTCTGGACACACTTCACTGAATATATATATATATATTTTGACCCTGAACCACAAAACCAGTCTTAAGTGTCAATTTTTTAAAATTGAGATTTATACATCATCTGAAAGCTTAATAAATAAGCTTTCCATTAATGTATGTTTTTTTTTATGATTGGACAATATTATGGCTATTTGAAAGTCAGGAATCTGAGGGTGCAAAAAAATCAAAATACTGAGAAAATCGCCTTTAAAGTTGTCCAAATTAAGTTCTTAGCAATACATATTACTAATCAAAAATTAAGTTTTGATATATTTACTGTAGTAAATTTACAAAATATCTTCATGGAACATGATCTTTACTTAATATCCTAATGATTTTTGGCATAAAAGAAAAAGCAATCATTTTGATCCATACAATGTATTTTTGCCTATTGCTACAAAATATACCCCCAGCGACTTAAGACTGGTTTTGTGGGTCCAGGTTCAAATACATCAAGTGACATTGATGAATGAAGTAATTATATTTCACAATATTACTTTTTTTTATTATATTTTTATCAAATAAAATGCAGCCTTGCTGAGCATAAGACACTTTAAAAGTATTTGAAAAAAAATCATAAACGTACATTTTTTCTGAACCATTTTAGAAATAGTGTAACGGAACAGTTTTTTAAATTGATTTGATTTATTTTTACGCATATATTGCGTTAAAAAGTTTTAATGACTACTATTATTAAAATATGAAAAATAGTCATAATAAGAATAAGTAGGTGCGTCCAAACGGTTTGACTGGGAGAAAAACACAAATGTGCCCTTTGTGGAAAGGATGTGCTCTCATTTAGTTCTCATTTTAGTGGTTCGCTGTACATCTGCACTGCCAGTTTTGACATCCTGTAGAGCAAAATGAAATGAATTTTCCATTCTACATTCCAGTCCATCTCACGACTGTATTGACTGAACACAGGCACAGTAGTAACCTGTAACGATGAACAAACGCGGTGGAGATTCAACTCCTCTCAGACGAGGCTGGATTTGGTCTGATTCTGGCTTTGGGGCCGGACTGATAGAAAGCCATAGAACATTCTAGAACTAATCATGGAAGTGCAGGTCAGAGATGATGTATCTATCTCTATTTTCCTGTCCTCCACCCTGCTCATCCTCTTTCTTCCTAGTCTTTCAGTGTTGAAAAAGCTCCTGCATTATCCTGCTTCACAACCAAATATTATATACTGCATATTGCATTCTCACACACAGGGTTTTTATGTCATTTAAGTACAAAATGTAAAAACAAATCGCAAAACCCTTTTTAAGCTCAGATGTTTTGATTATGAATTTATATGGACTTTTAGAGATATTAATATAAATAGATATAGAGGAGAATATTCAGGTTCATGGCTTTATCTCTTATAAAATGCTCCTCGTTCACTTGTCAACACTGATGATGAGATTCATCATAAACCTGATTTGAAGTACAGAGTGACTGTACAATGCCACCATGTGATTGTTTCATTCCAAAGGTCCATTGTAATATTAATATGATGATTAGTAGTTGTTCTGATGCTTGTTGGTTTAGTATGTTGTTGGATGTTTAGTGATGAAGATGAAGATTCTGGCTTTGATACGTTTCATCAACAGTATTTGTAGCATGATGTTGATTACCACAGAAAATCATTTTGACTCGTCCCTCTTTTATTTATTTATTAATTATTTTAAAAAAGTTTTATTTTAAATAGTTACAGTAGTTTCAGACTTGAAAATCGGAAATGTAAAGCTCATATTTATAATAATTTATAATTATAATATTAAAATAATAATAATATAATTATATAGTATTATTATAGCTGTAAAAATGTGTCACAATTTTTCAGCTGGAACTATTTTTTCTAGGTGGATTTAAGCATTACTGCTGTTATGCTTGCATTTGATTTCTGGTCTCATATTTGCTTTCTATTTTTTTTTTAAACAGTAATAAAAAAAAGAGAGACGAATCAGAGTTATTTTTGATTTGAAGTCAATATTTTGCCATAAATGCTGTCGAAAGCCAGAACATTTCATTGGAGATGGTTAGGTGTATCTTATAGTTTCACCCATTAGGTTTAATCTTAAATTTCAGCTGCATCTTATTTTCAGATTTAAATTGACTGCTTTTTCCAGTGTAAAGGTAGCAGAATCGCTCAGGCTCATGGGAAGCGCTCATGCTGTATATTATTTGTTATGAAACAACTTTTAAAAACTACCTAAAGTATTAAAAATCCTTGTGTAATAATTCAATACTGATCAGCCCATAGTCAAATTTGAACATTTGTGAATCTTTTTGATGGGCGTGTCATCCATCACGCGTCACCCTCATGATCAAAGGGCTCCCTATTAGCATACCATGATGACCTCCCAATGACATCATAACCAGGGGGCGGGGCTTGAGACACAGCCTGTTCAATTAGCGAGCGTGAACTGAACCGCTGAGTGTAGATTTTGTGCCAATTACTGTATTTTTTGAAGTACGGGGAATGAACACTAGCATCATCCCTTGCGCAAATGTATATAAACTATTTTTTATTGAACAAATACATCACTGAAAAGAAAAAATGGTCACATGCCATTTTAACAGGTTTGTTTTCGTCGAAGGATTTTATTTTATTGTATTGTCAGTCGTACAAAACAATAGATTCTATGTTGCATAAAATGTCTGTTTGCTTTGTTTACTTCTGTTGAATCTGTCTCTGTCTCTGCTGTCATTTGGAGACGCCACTCCAACTCTGAAAATCCATTGTGTTTGTGAGACACACACAAAAAAATAAAGGTTTGCAATAAAAGTGGTTTTGATTGAATTTACAGACACATCAAGCTTTAATCAGTTCTGTCAGTTAAAAGAAATACACAAGAATCACACTGATAACACTTCACGATCTTGGTTTCATTTGTTAACATTACTTGAAAACATCAACAAAAAGGGAACTATACTTAACATTAATTAAGCAGTTATTACTATAACACTATATGTTATTCATTTAAATTTTTTAAGTTTTAGTAATTTTAGTATATCCAGTTAAACTAAATTAAAATGAGACAATTTTAAATACTTAAATACTTTTTTAAATACATTTCAGTTAACGTTTTAATTTTTACAATTATCACTATTTTTAAAGTTAGCGATAAATAACCATATACTGTGATCTAACGAACAACTGTATTTATAACAAATGAGACTTTATTGTAAAGTGTTATCATTGCACTTTAAAAAAATTAAAATAACATATAAACACATTACAATATCACAATATGTACATCCTTAAAGACATTTACTATAAGACACTGATTTCATAAAACCATTCAATTAAAATCACAACATCATAAGCATTTTATCATATCAAAACAATATGAAGTTAAAACACTGATGTGACAAAGCTTTGCAGATGGTTAGTAAGGCAAAGAAAGGTGTTCATATTAAAAACACGGCCTGAACCCCGGGTCATGAGAGAGACTTCAAGCTTCAGAGATGATGATGATGGGCAAATCCATTTGAAGATCGGATCACAGTTTCTGGTTTTCCTCGAGTTTCTGGAAGACAGCGAGACTGCGGAGCTGAGACTGTAACTCTCCATCCTTCCAGATGATGAGCAGGTGATCGGTAGAGCAGGTGACCAGACCCTTCTCCTTAAAACTCAGAAACATCTGCAACACAAGACACACTTCTTACTTACACTGTGTTGACTCAAACTTAAAAATAAAAAAAAACTGAAAAAAGCTGACGTCTGAATAACAAACCAATGCACTAAACCAGCATGTAAAATAAAATAATAATAATAAACTTACACTTCAAATACTGATTTAAAATCTAAACGAAAACTAGCTAAACGTAGCTGAAGTGTCTGCATTCTTTTGCGGCCCTCGGTAGATTCAAGGCAATGGTTTTATCAGTAGTCATGTGTGGCTCTCTGTGACCTTGGCATTACTGGAGCCAATCTCTAGCAGCGATTCAGGAACTACAGCATTCTTACACTTTATACACACAACTAATAATAGACGTGTAGGTCATTAGATGATGTCTCTTTCCCCCTCTTTTCCTGTCGCCACCCTCTCATCCCCTCTCTTCCTGTCTTATACAGTTAAAAAAGCTACTGTGGCTCCTGTTTGCAGCCACTGATTTGCCACAACAACAATTTTATTGTGAGAAAAGGGATTAATATAATATGCATTCTTTATATATATATATCTATATATATAATATATATATATATATATATATATAGTAGTCAAACCATTCTTAGACAAGAACGCATTTCGGCTTTAGGTTTTAGGACAACTTTGATGAAAAATTTTGATTCACTTCAAAACGCTGACTACTATATATATATATATATATATATATATAAAATATACACATGCATACACACACACACTGAAAGGAGATATTTTTGCTGCTTTATAGGCCTTGAACAGTAAAATACACGCTTTTATGTGTCAAAAGGCCCATCTTTGCAAGTATCCTCATAAACACATAAGGCCTTAAGTGAAAGCAGCTGAGAAAGAAAGCGTGTAACAGTATATTGGATCCGGGCAGCTCTTAAAGTGACAGCAGTCTATTCCCGCTGTGTCATCCATGTTAATCAAACAACATAAGAGAGTTCTCTTAACTTAATCAACCTATTTTAAATATTATTTGAAACAAAAAATAGTGTGATATATATAATTACCGTGAAATAAAATGACTCATATTGTGATATTAGATTTTGGTCATATCCCCTATCCCTTGGTCATATGTATAATAAGTGTAGACACTGTATATGCTTTAAAATAGCCGTTCACCTAACACTAACATTTTGTTCATCATTTTATTCACCTTTCTTTCTTTACAGGTTTAAAAACTGAAGTAAATGATGACAGAAGTCACATGTCTAAATCACACTGAGATAAGCCATGATAAAACTCCCTGAAGATGACTGAAAACATGCAATATGACTTAATAAGATAATGCTAATGTGATGGGTGTGCTGGTGAGACATGTCAGATGATCAATGGAGTTCTCTGCTTCATCGTCGAGAAAAACACTTAATAGCACTAGTCATCTAAAACCAGTTCATGAATCTAAGTCGAGAAAAACACTTAATAGCACTAGCCGTACCTGCACAGCCCCAGAGTGACCAATCAGATCGCCGAAAAACACTTAATAGCACTAGTTGAAAACATCTGGATCAATGGGTTTATGTCACATGAACCTCATGCCGTACCTGCACAGCCCCAGAGTGACCAATCAGATCGCCGATCAGTTCCAGCGAGCGCAGACCAGGGATTT
The DNA here is from genome assembly GCF_018340385.1 of Cyprinus carpio. NCBI lineage: Eukaryota > Metazoa > Chordata > Actinopteri > Cypriniformes > Cyprinidae > Cyprinus > Cyprinus carpio. Next base: position 5,162,710 of record NC_056617.1, on the reverse strand, counting down.
CTGGCATTTTCTTGGCAGGAGGGCCTCGTCTGCTTACCGGACCTGCCCAAAAGTGCCAAACATCCCAAAAAACCCTGAAAGAGAAAAACGGACACAAAAATAATGCATTAAACTCATGATCATTTAAAAATAGAATAATTATTTATTTACACTTTAAATTAAACCAAAATGCATCTGTCAAAATCAAAATGCACCCCCACACAACACACACACACGCACACACACATATCCTCTACACAGGATGGCAAAGTAAATGATGATGTGGCAACATCTGGATCAGTTTCAGAAAGAGGACAAGGAATGCGGGAAGGAAGGATGTGGGTTGTGATGGAAAGAGGAAAGGGGTGAGAAGAAGGTATTTCAGAGATAAAAGGGATGAATGGATGGATGGAAAGAACAGAGGCTGGAACGAGGGTGTTTGTGTCCTGCTCACCTGAGGAGGCGGGTTCAGCGGGCAGGGGGAGGTCCTGTAACTCCCACAGCCTCACACTACCGTCCTCAGAGCACGACATCAGGCGCCTGCAACACAAACAGAGAACACCTGGCTTTACTCCAGCGCTTCACAGGGATGTTTTGGAGGAGTTCTTCTGATCAGTATCATACCCGTCCTCCTGCAGCATGGTGTGTAAGACATTGGAATCATGGGCCATCTTCCTGTACGCCACCACACTCTTCATTAGCACATTAAAAAACATACAGACCACTGCCTACAGCCGCCACTATATACTGAGACAGAGATATAACCGTGTAAGGAAAACATGCAAGATAGAATTATCATAGATTATTTTTATGATATACACTAGCAGTCAAAAGTTTGGAACAATGACCATTTTTTCAAGTTTTGAAAGAAGTCTCTTCTGCTCACCAAGCCTGCATAACAGCACTATTGTGAAATATTAATTCAAATATGTTTTGTACTTGAATATATTTTCAAATGTAGTTTATTCCTGTGATGCAAAAGCTGAATTTTTGAGGATTAATTAATGAAGTGAAATTATTTGAAATAAACACGTTTTGTAATATTATACAGTAAATGGCTTTATCATCACTTTTGATCAATGAATGCATCCTTGTTAAATGATTATATTATTATGTATTTATTTATTACTTACCCCAGACTTTTGAATGGTAGTGTTACGGTTTCTACAAAAAATACGAAGCAGCAAAAATGATTTTCAACATTTATAAAAATAAATTTTTTCAGCATGTTAGAACGATTTCTGAAGGACTGGAGTAATGAAGCTGAAAATTCAGCTTTGCATCACAGGAATAAATTACATTTAAAATATACTGAAATAGAAAGGAGTTGTTTCAAATTGTAATAATATTTCACAATGTTACTCTATTTACTGAATTTTTTGATTAAATAAAAATGTGGCCTTGGGTGAGCACAAGAGACTTTTTTTTCAAAAAACGTTAAAAACTCATAATTATTCCAACCTTTTGACCATTGTTGTATCATTTAAATAAAAACTGATCATTTACAACGGAGGGTCAGTTTCTTACCTCTCCGTGCTGAGCTCATGTGTTGAATGGATCTCTCGATCTGTTTCAGTTTGACCTCTGATTGGCTGTCTCCCGCCGGCTCCTCCCACAGAATGTGCTCATACGCCTGGATCGTCCAATCCACTGAATCCCAGATGATGAGCTCACCGATATGAGAGCCGCTCGCAAACAAGCCGTCTGAGATCAAACAATAACCAAAACACTAAACAACAATACTCAACACAAAACAAAATGATCTCAGGGTGTACGTGAGGACCGACTGTCGTCAAATGTCTCACCGGTTGATGCTGATGAGAGAATGGATGGTGTCCTGATGGTCAGCTAGAGTGACGCATGGCCCATAACCACAATGTCTGATCCAGACAGGCTCAGCTTAAATATCACTGAAAACATTTCAAATCATTCATTTACCTACAAGCACTCTTATCAAAAAATAGCTTTTATAACATGAAAAGGTAACTGAACAGAGCTTTGAAATGAAGATTTTACGAGAACCATGTCAGCTTTTGCTAGTCCAGTAAATGTAATCTTTTCATATTTGTTGAAAATACCATTCTTTTTTTTTTTTAAAACATACATTTTATGGGAAAATTATTTTTCAGTTACCGATCTCTTTATCCATGGCAGCTGCAATGAAGTTCTTCGGTAACTCCACCATGGCTGAGATGCCTTCAAAATAAAGCAAGAATGATTTATTAAAATATATTTAAAATACACTTCTGTTCAAAAGTATGGGGCCAATAAGCAGTTTTTAGCATAATAATAATAATAATAAATGTTTCTTGTGCAGCCAATCAGCATATTAGAATGTTTTTTGAATGATGTTAATGATGCTAAAAATGTATCTTTGATCACAGGAATATATTACATTTGAAAATATATTCCAATAGAAAACAGTTATTTTAAATTGTAAAAATATTTCACAATATTACTATTTTTACTGTATTTCTGGTCAAACAAATTGATGCGCAGAAGAGAAAAAAGTAGTTTGATGCTGCAAAAAATGACACCCTGTCAACACTATAAAACTATTAGCAGCATGTCGTAGAGGGTGTTCTCTTGTGTTTTAGTAGTCTGTTTCTGGTCTTGGACAGATGTTTCTTTGTGTATGTGCTCTGCATGAACATCATTCATATATTTTATTTATCTGTGAGTGGGTGTGTGTGTGTGTGTGTGTGTGTGTGTGTGTGTGTGTGTGTGTGTGTGTGTGTGTGTGTGTGTGTGTGTGTGTGTGTGTGTTTTGGATCGTGTACCTGCATCGCTGTGATGAACTGTTTTACACTGCAGCTCAAAGTCTCTGTTTCCAAACACACAGTTCATGTTCCACCCGAGAGCCACACGTCCAAACGAACCACACCAGCAAAAACACTGAAAAACAGACACCTCCATCAGCGTACACACACACAGTGAAAGAGGAACAGACCTGTCCACACACACAATCCAAAGCATCTGCAGCACATACTGTACCTTCACTGAGGACTGGAGATCAGATATATTCTGCACTCGGTTTCCTGAATCTGGATCCCCATAACTGCTGTAGAATTAAGGACGAGCATTGACACTAAACACACACACACACAAACTTCAGCAGAAGCTTGTGTAAAGGATACACTGAGCGTGCGGTCTGATGATGCGGGTAATGAGCGCGGCGTGTGCGTTTCTTCCTCTGATGAAGGAGTATGATGTCATTGCAGTGATCTGCTGTGTGTGACAACGCAGCTCCAAAAACAATCTCCCGTCTGAAACACACACACAAACACACACACACACACACAACACACATAAATGCTGCTTCTGCATTTATATTGAGTTTGGGGTCAAAACAGTGAATGTAATACAGTTTTATTTCAGGGGACAATTAAAGGCAAAAAAAAAATGTTTTTAATTAATTAAGAAACATAATACAGTCTGTTTCAAAATCTAAAATAAATGAAAATCAAGCAGTATTTAACATTATGATTAATATTTTTTTGTATATATTTGCGGCACTGCCCCCGCCAAAAATACCCAATTAAAAAACACACACAAACACAATAACATAAAATCTTCACATGTGTATGCAATCAAATACATGTATAAATATATGTATGCATATATATATATATATATATATATATATATATATATATATATATATATCTATATATATATATATATATATATGATACTTAAAAACAAATATTAGAAACAACCAAGAAAATGTTTTGAGCTCATATTTTACAAGACAACTGTATATACTTATTCTTATATATTTATAAAATAGCATGACCTAAATACACAGAAAAATTTGTGTAAATGAATCAAAATGATACACAATTAAATCGTATATACATTATAAAACAGAAATGACCACATAAACTACATTTTTGTTTTTCCACATTTATAATTCAGTGTAAATAAAATTCTAAAACATATTGTGTAAATAAAATGTTATTATATATTTTAATATTTGTCATAAAGAAAATATATATTATTAGTAGTGCTGGGCAAAAGATTAATTGTGATTAATCACATCCAAAATAATGTTTTGTGTACATAATATATCTGTGTACACTGTGCATATTTATTATGAGTATATAAATACACACACGTGCATGTATTTATTTAAGAAAAATGTTATGTTTATATATTTAATATATTTATATATAATATAAATTATATGAATATATACATGTAAATATATTCTAATTATATACCGCATGTGTGTGCATATATATATATATATATATATATATATATATATATATATATATATATATAAAAACTATAAAAACTTTTTTTTCTGGATGCAATTAATCGTGATCTTTGTCCAATACTAATTATTAAAAATATGATTATATGTTAATTTTATATATATAAATACCATAATATCACAATAATTACCATCACAGGAGGCTTTTGAGAACTGAGTCACAATGCAAAAACGTCCCTGAATTTATTTCATTTTATTAATAATAAATATAATATTAAATTATAATGTTAATATTATTTATGCCAAAAGACTATCAACTAGACTATCAACTATATCATTAACATGTAATTAGCATATTCACAAAGTTCTGTTCTGCTCACCTCAACATTCCATATAAGCACCAGGCCGTCGTCACCTGCAGACGCAAACCTGCCAAACACAAAAACACACAGATGCCATGATGCTTCACTTCCATCAACTAGTTTAATGGTTAAATAAAGGAACCATAAAGCGCAAAATATAACATCGCCTGCACTATGACAGATCTTCTCTCTGATTGGATTTGAAAAATCACCTTTGACCTCTCGAGCTCAGAAAGGAATGGTCCTCAGGAAGAACAGGAGAATGAAACTATGATAAAGGGATGAGGTACAGGAAGTATGGAAGGGATCGGAGACGAGAAACAGGACTCTGGACTCTAAAAGCAATCAGTGATGTTCTGCACACTGACCTCACCTCAAACTCTCCTCCTGCGCTGAGATCATCAGGAGCAGCCAGCCGTAACACACACACACACACACACTTCCAAAAGCTCTTCTCCATCACTTCTATAAAAACAAGCCCTGCACTGTGTTTGTATATACATGAGCTTTTTAAAGGCCTCCAGCGCAGATGTTTTCATGCAGACGTGGTTAATACAGACAGGCCCCAGAGCTGATGGACACTATCAAGTGCACACACACACACACCAAACTCCCTCAAGCTGTGATGATTAAGCTCTTGTCACGCTCTGTAAGTTTGCTTTTGGAGAGGATCTGGCTCGGTCTTAGCTGTCAATCACTGGTCAGAGGCAGGAGAAGAGGATTGCTTACCTTAAGTCATCAAATCTGCACCAGAAATCGAACAATGTCAAAGTGTCCTTTCAGCACCTGCATCTCCGTGAAACAGTTTTTGGGCTGTTCCTCCCCAATGAACCAGCGCCGCGCTCTTCTGCCACGGAGAGAATGTAATAGACAAACGAATCATTGCTTCAATCTAGCTCAGAATGTGCTGAAATGACTGCTGTTTGCTGGACTGCGTCGGCCCGTCTATCTGATACATGTACTGCAACTAGAAGAGAATCTTCTGTTTATTGGTAAATGATGCCAATAACATGGACATACAGGCCATGCCACAAAACTGAAGTTTTTGTGATTTTAAAATGCATGGCTATTACAGACGTTTTTCTAAACACATCAACAAAAATCGAATTACTTTAAGTTTAAATACTGCAGTGGTTTCTCTTTTTCTTTTTGTCTTGTTTCTAACTCTAAAAACCAGCCTAAACAAACTAAAATCATATATATATATATATATATATATATATATATATATATATATATATATATATATATATATATATATATATATACATGACACAGACAGCAGTTTTATAGAGGGCCCCATAAACACTTGCTTGTGTTTTTTTTTTTTCGGCTTGTACTCACCTCCACTGTTCCCTGCGCATCCCGACCTCCCAAAATCCACCGCAGCATGTTGGTCTTTTAAAAAACACACCGACTTTACATGTAAACGAATGGATTTTGTGTGCAAATAAATCACGAGACAAATCAGTGTAGCTGCATGTTGCGAAACCGGCTGGCAGAGACGCGCGGTGCGTTCTGTTAATACTCCCGATGTTAAGAGTCTTTATTAAAACACAAAATCAGTCATCTGAATCTCTACTGGAATACATTTACATCTGTGACACACCGAAACATTGTAGCAAGATTTGACTGACAGGACGCGTCATGCGTCGCGTCTGATACAATGTATCAGTTCCGCGCCGGTTCTGCTTTAGATCCAAAAACACTTCCGTTAGACCAAATAAACGAGTCAGTTGACCGTCGATGATCGGAAATATATTTATATAAAATAATTCGAGAGAGAATTTCCGGCCAATTTCGTCTATGATCTATGACAGCCTCAAATCAGCTGCTCACTACAAACAAACTACGAACTTCATGTGACCAGCTACGGAAGCTTCTAGGGGAACACACGTGACCCACAGAGTTTCCGAAGTGAAAAATACCAAAGGTCTTCAGTTTATCTTTTATTGCAGGTTGGTTTATGGAATCTAGATGTACCGTAACCAGCCCCAAATTTAAACAAAATAAGCGTCATATAAAACAAAACTTGATATATGTTTTTTTTTTCTTTTCTGTAAGCAAATTTTTGTTCAGTATTTTTATATTTTTAACTGTATTGTTGTTATTGTGATTCATTATATATATAAAACAAAACATTATCTGTGATATTATGAAATATTGTAGATCATTTTTATATTTTTGTTTATATATATATATATATTATATATATTATATATTATACGTTATATAATATATATATATAGTTGTTCTCTTAATAATAATATATACAAAAAACAATTTGTGCTAACCATGTATATTTTTTTCTCTAAAAAAAAAAAAATATTAATAATAAAATAATAATAATAATAATAATAATAATAATAAACTTTTTTGTAATGCTGGTCATCATGCCACCGCTAGGTGTCAGTATACACCAACTCGAAAACCCTGTTGAGGTGAACATGACTGTAACACTGAAACACTAACGAGGTTATCCACAGCTTTAGGGATTCACTTCAGTATATTCAGTCACTAATGTCTGTGATCTCCTCCCAAATGTATTATTTACACGCATCAAGGCAACAGTATAGTATAAAGGTAACCGTATGTCATGGCATCTACTGAATAATCAAGTAACAGATTGAAGTAATACTTTAAAGCCTTTTCTCTGCATTCTCCCCCAGGTCTTCAAAAGAGTGCGAGTGATGGACTCTGTGTGTGAATGCTGAGTAATTATTTGAGGATTACCATCACCTCACCTTACAGAGATGTGGCCCCTCTCAGAATCCCACAGGGACCCTGTGACCCCCCACACACACACGTGTTCTCAGATAGAGACGAGTGTGTGAGCTAGTGTGACCTTCATGCTGAGCTCTAGCGTTGATTTCTGATTTAGTGTCAATCCGCTGCGCTTGTCATGCCAGGCGAGGTGCTTTCCACAAGGTAATAGAAAAACTCAAGGGCAGAGAGAGAGAGGGAGGAGGCGAGCAGGAGATGGAGGGAGATGGAACTATCTGAACAACGTGCAAAGAAACAACAGAACAGTCAGAATGCAAGAGAAATTACAGTAAGGATGAAGAAAAAATGTGACTATTAATAGTTCATTTACATTTCCTGAGGAAAATGCAAATGTTGCAAGGCTGCAAAAATCGTTACAGTTTTAAGAAATTGTCAATAATATTATTATTATCATTATCATTAAAAACTCAGCAATATACTATGAAAATAGATATATACTGTAAATGAAAAAACGTAAAGACCAATCATAATTCAATATGCATAAAGAATAAAAAAGGAGATCATCTAAGGGCAATAACTATAACGAGAAAGATAGCTAAGTTTGAATTATTTCATAATTATAATTTATATGTTCACAACTATTAGGTTAGGACACATAGCAACATATCCTTTAAATCACTTCTGAACCTTAAAGACAACAAAAATAACGACTTTATTCAACAATTTCTTCTCCTCAGGAAAGCACCATGATGCATGCGTGTGCCGCTGCTGACGCAGGAGCCGCGTTCGACATAGAACCCGGATGCGCTGCGCCTTGTTTTCAGTCAGAGGAATATGAAAGTGGTACTCTCCTAACTCTGGAAGAGAGGAATTGTTGAATAAAGTCGTTATTATTGCACACAAAAAGTATTCTCGTAGCTTCATAACATTGTGGTTGAACCACAAGTCACATAAACTTTTAAGGCCTAGAATGGTCAAAATAGTCTAAGTTGCATCGCTGTCTATGGAGGGTCAGAAAAGACCCTCAGATTTCATCAAAAATAACTTGTGTTCCGATGATGAAACATGGTATTGCTGGTTTGAAACGACATAAGGGTGAGTAATTAATTACAGAATTTTCATTTTTGCGTGAACTATCCTATGCCTTGGTGTAGACATGAATATATTTATTCTTATAGTTAATGTTTTTGGTGTGAATGGGCCTTTAAGAATGTCCTCAGTCACCAAAATTATAATGCACAGAGGAATGATATGGCTGCAGTCACTTTCAGGAATTTTTTTACATTTGATGAAAGATTAAAACGCTGGACAGCCAATCAGAATCCACATGAATTTAAAGAGCCATAATTTAAAGGACAGACCATTAAAAATTTGAATAAATAAAAAGACATGGTGGGTTGGTGTGAACTGATGTAGCCACGCCCCCTTTCAGCAATGGGCAAATTGTCTTCCTGTCTTCCTTTTTGTATTTCCATTGCATGAAGGTAAGATCTTAACGATTTATGAATGGCTCCTTTTACAATCTTCCAGGTTTTCAAACATTTGTTATGATACCTGCTTCAAACATTACAATGCTCATGATAACTTTCCTTAACTCTACTGTCAGGTAGATTTTGAAGGGTGAACATTTTCACAAAGTCGTGATATTTTCCAATTTTATTATTAAAAAAATAGTATTTTTATATAGCCTACAAAACAAAAGTCTCAGTGCATTTGAATTGGCATTTCCTTATGGAAGTAACTTATGGAAAACTTATGGAAAGGAAAAATAAAAGAACACGGATTCCAATACAATGCTGCTATGAAAATTACATTTTATGTTCATAAATATATAAAACACACAGCATCTGGTCATTATAGTGGCATCAGTAATGTTAGACATGAAGAGTGAAATACCCTCTATTTTCTGATCACAACATATTCACTGTTCTCAGTTCAGAGAGAGAAACACGACACAAGGAAGATCATCCTACTCTCTCTCTCTCATATCTTCTCTCCTCTCTGCTTCTGTCCATCCGGTGAGAGCAGAATAGATGGTTATTCTAAAAGGTGCTGATTTTCAGCTATATAAACTGTAGGGGGAATGCATGTGATGTTCAATAAGGCTCTCCCATACAGAGACGGAGTAGAGAAGAGAAGACAAACTCGTTTATGAGCAACACACAACCCTGTCCCTCCTGTATTACTCACACACTAAATTCTGCTTGCTACACACACACACAAACTACAGCAACACTTCAGGGGATTTGTGTGTAGTGTGTGTTTTTCGCCTACCAAAGGAAATGCATGTGCAAATCTAGACTTTAAATAACTGTTACACGTGCATTTTTGAAAATAGCATGAGCTCAACATCTTAAACCAACAAGCAATTCTCTAGCAACCATGAACACAATAGCAACTGCATAGCAATACCTTGGAAACCACCTACAACAAACACCTTGGTGTGGACAAATATATTTTGCAACCATTAAAAAAGTATGCTCTATATGGTATGAATATGGGTAGTATGAATGAAATTCGAACATAGAACATCCACCATGTTGTTATTCTCACGTGATCTACCAGCATCAACTGCATCACTGCATTGCCATTCATAAATCCTCTATCGTTCTCAAGGGGATAATTAAAGTGTCAATCGAATGCATACTCAGAATTTGGGCGAAGAAGAACCATGACATCTTTTTGTCCAATGTTTTTTGAATACTATGAATTTGGACATACATACTTGACTCTTTTTCACATACTATATACAAACCCGATTCCAAAAAAAAGTTGGGACCACTGTAGAAATTGTGAATAAAAACAGAATGCAATGATGTGGAAGTTTCAAAATTTCAATATTTTATTCAGAATACAACATAGATGACATAGGTCAAATGTTTAAACTGAGAAAATGTATCATTTTAAGGGAAAAATAAGTTGATTTTAAATTTCCTCCTATCAGCACATCTCAGAAAAGTTGGGACAAGACCATGTTTACCACTGTGTGGCATGCCCTCTTCTTTTTATAACAGTCTGCAAATGTCTGGGGACTGAGCATACACCTTCCTCAATTTTAGGAATAGGAATGTTGACCCATTCTTGTCTAATACAGGCTTCTAGTTGCTCAACTCTCTTAGGTCTTCTTTGTCGCATCTTCCTCTTTATGATGCACCAAATGTTTTTTTTCTATGGGTGAAAGATCTGGACTGGAGGCTGGCCATTTCAGTACCTGGATCCTTCTTCTACGCAGCCATGATGTTGTAATTGATGCAGTATGTGGTCTGGCATTGTCTTGTTGGAAAATGCAAGGTCTTCCCTGAGAGAGACGACGTCTGGATGGGAGCATATGTTGTTCTAGAAACTTGGATATACCTTTCAGCATTGATGGTGCCTTTCCAGATGTGTAAGCTTGCCCATGCCACACGCACTCATGCAACCCCATACCATCAGAGAGTGCAGGCTTCTGAACTGAGCGCTGATAAATAATTGGGTGTGTCCTTGTCCTCTTTAGTCCGGATGACATGGCGTCCCAGTTTTCCAAAAAGAATTTCAAATTTTGATTCGTCTGACCACAGAACAGTTTTCCACTTTGGCCCAGAGAAAATGCCTGCGCTTCTGGATCATGTTTAGATATGGCTTCTTTTTTGACCTATAGAGTTTTAGCCGGCAACGGCGAAAGGCACGGTGGATTGTGTTTACTGGAAGTATTCCTGAGCCCATGTTGTGATTTCCATTACAGTAGCATTCCTGTATGTGATGCAGTGCCGTCTAAGGGCCCAAAGATCACGGGCATCCAGTATGGTTTTCCGGCCTTGACCCTTACGCACAGAAATTGTTCCAGATTCTCTGAATCTTTGGATGATATTATGCACTGTAGATGATGATAACTTTAAAACTCTTTGCAATTTTTCTCTGAGAAACTCCTTTCTGATATTGCTCCATTATTTTTCACCGCAGCATTGGGGGGAATTGGTGATCCTCTGCCCAGCTTGACTTTTGAGAGACACTGCCACTCTGAGAGGCTCTTTTTATACCTAATCATGTTGCTAATTGACCTAATAAGTTGCGTCTTATTGCTACCTGTCCCAACTTTTTGGGAATGTGTAGCTCTCATGAAATCCAAAATGAGCCAATATTTGGCATGACATTTCAAAATGTCTCACTTTCAGCATTTGATATGTTATCTATATTCTATTATGAATAAAATATAAGTTTATGAGATTTTGTAAATTATTCCATTGTTTTAATTACTCTCAATTTGTACAGTGTCCCAACTTTTTTTTTTGGAATCTGGTTTAGAGTAGGGAAGCATTCAATTTTGCATTCAGCAAAAGTATTCAAAAAAACAGTAGGCAAAAAAGTACCCGGATGACCTACTACTTTGGCTGATATTCCGGAGTGTGCATTCGATGGACACTTTACAGAGTTATGCAATTTGGTGGAAGGATGTCTGAATTATAGTGATATTGCCTATATTCATAAGGGGCATCACAAATCATGTGCTAATTACTATTCTAGATGTTTTGTAGTATAAATAGTGGGAGCAGTGTTTCACAATAAAAAATCTACTTTAAATACCTGGATGCTGCACTTAACCAAAAAAAAACTAAGTGTGGAATGTTAAACACTTCATGCACTCAACTGTCGCAGCTTTAATTGCATTGGGAAGGGGAAGGGGCTATCAGTCTCTGATTATTAATGACAAAAGGGGAAATCGTGGCCTAATGGTTAGAGAGTTTGACTCCTAACCCTTAGGTTGTGGGTTTGAGTCTCGGGCCGGCAATACCACGACTGAGGTACTGCCCTTGAGCAAGGCACCGAAACCCCAACTGCTCCCCGGGCGCCGCAGCATAAATGGCTGCTCACTGCTCCGGGTGTGTGTTCACGGTGTGTGTGTTAACTGCTGTGTGTGTGCACTTTGGATGGGTTATATGCAGAGCATGAATTCTGAGTATGGGTTACCATACTTGGCTGTATGTCACGTCACACACTTTTTAAAAAAAAAATAACCTTATAAAATTCATACACTACATGGTTGTGTACTCAGGACCGTTCTTTGGGTGGTGCAACTGGTGCCGTCACACCGGGCCCCACACTCTGATGGGGCCCTGGGGCGGACAGAACACAATCCCCAACAGACCGACGGGGACTCCCCCGTGGGGGCCACGCTCCCTAGATCACACCTTGGGACGGCCCTGGTACACAGTGCATAGTATATAGTGTGTCATTTGGGATGCAGTTTTAAATACATAGAATGTACATAATATTTTAATGGATGCGATGTTTCAAACTAAATGTAGTACCTACTACACAGTATGTGATTTTGGATGCAGTGTGTTTATGTGTGTCCAGCGTGGACAAAACAACTGTATTTTTGTTGCTTCTCATTTCTATGTAACCAAAAAAACTAATATATATATATATATATATATATATATTAATTATATATATATATATATATATATATATATATATCGTGTTATTATGGTGTGTGTGGTGTGTGTGTGAGTGTGTGTGTGTTTGTGTGTTTGTGTGTGTTGAAAAAAACACCCTTAAACAAATATAGACACAACAAATATTTACATTTGATATTGATATTCCGTCTATTTCATGCACTGTAAATGGAAATTCAAGATAAGCACATTGCATTTTGGGATACATTACCCAATCCATTTTTATGTTTGCATAGTGAACACACACCCGGAGCAGTGGGCAGCTATATCCAGCGCCCGGGGAGCTACTGGGGGTTCAGTGCCTTGCTCTTTAGCCATGGGTATTGAGGGTGGAAGAGAGCGCTGTTCATTCACTCCCTTCCACCAAAAAACAAAAGCCACAAACGAAACTAAAACAAACAACCTACACAAATGTATTTATTTGTTTGTAATAACAACTACCACCAAACAACTTAAAAAAAACACTTTGAAAGAAGACTTAGCCTACAAGTCTGCATATACAATCAAATGTTTTATCTGTTATAGAGAATATTTGCTGACTTGCACGCGCATATATTTTCCAAGCTATGCTACATGTTTTTAATTATGTCTTAATGTTTCAATTCTAGCATGTAACCCTTAACCTCAGCTGTATATTCTCTCTCTTAACTGCGTGCCTGAGTTTCTCTCTCACACGCGCACGCGCACACATTTTAGGCCTGGAAAATTAATGAGTTCTCATTCATAACCTAGACAGAGAGAGCTATATTCACCCTCCGATGCTTTATTGACTGATTTCATTTATTTGCAGGAGATGGATTGGAGGTAAGCAGGCGGCCTCCGCGCCACATTCTCCGCTCGGCTCTGTCGCGCAATGCATTGTGGAGGGTCAGCGTTCGCCTCTCTCGTCAGCGTGTGACAAATTAGCTAACGAGGAACGGCCTTCGGATTTCCACAAACTAATTAACCCGGCAGGTACTGAGACAAATTATAATATTTATGTAATATCATCTCGCATCTGTTTGCAAGGAGCCCATCCGTACGTATCACCTGATCTCTCTTTTAGACGTGCGCGCTCACAAATACAACCTGCCTCCTTACTTATAACACGTTCAAACAAGCAGTAGAACAATTTCTGTTTTCTAAATATGGTTCTTGATTTTTAAACAATGACAGGATGATTGCATAGCTCGGGCAGTGTTGATAATAGTCCATAATATACAATGCCTCATGTCTTCGCTTTTAACCTAACACAAGGTACAACCGAATATTTGATTTTCATAGCTATAAACGTATATAGCAACGCTACTGAATTATGATTTAATAACCAAATGTAATTAAATTCATTCAGATAATTTCAATATACATCAGCATAAATATGCGTCTGGGAATTAAATCGATCCCTTTCGATATCCAATATTCTATTATTATGTTATAAGCTAAAAATAGATTTAAGTTTACATATATGCCTAAGTAAAATGGCTCAAGAAAATATCTTAATTTTATTATGGATCATTTATGAATTATTTAATCCAGCAGTTATTGCACCATATATACATGATTGTAGTATTATCGCAGTGGTCTGGAAGACAGACAGTGATGGCGCGCTCTTGATATTGTATTTGGCTGAGCCCTGATTTCTCATCTACGCCAAGAGCCCGAGAGCCAATCAGAGAGCGAGTTAATGTCAACCCCTGCAACATCTCCAAACGAGAAAAAAAATGTAGTGTTGGGAGAGATAATGACTCGATTTGATAACACTTAATAATTTTCAATAATAAGTCATAAGCAGACATTATAATGCAGATCAGTAGCTCGTATACATTCCAAAATGATTCTAAATATATAAAAATAGAGTTTTTGCTTAGTTTCCAACTAAGTTGAATGTAAAATAGGCCTGTTAAACATTAGAATATATATATAATAAAATATATGTTAAAATAAAGTGTAACCTATTTATCATTCATCAAATTAATAAATAAAGTTCTTGTTTCCCCACAGAATACCCAAGAACAACAAAAGATGCGAGGTTTCAATAATGACATATTGAAAATGATTTTATTCGTTAATTTACATTCAATCGTTATAAACATGTTCAGGAAACAAAACAGCCGTTAAGAATAATATCAGACATTTAAGAAATTTATATTGGTATAAGCACATACATGAACTTAGAACATATCACAAACTGACCGAATGAGAACAAGTTAAGAATGCTTTATCTACACAAAACATCCTATATAACAGCATATAACAAAGTCATACTTTTCTTTTAAATGACATTTCCCCGTTGTTGTGTTGTTGTTTAACTTGGTCGGCACATGCAGTCAAGTTTCTTAATTCTTTATGAGATATTTTCCCTTCTTTCTTCCACCGATTCATAAAACAGTCCTAAAAATTTGAACGATTTCTTCCATAATAATAATGATAATGATAATAATAAAAACGAGAGCACCGCCTCTCGCCTTGTTTCTCAAATGCAAATGTGCAGATTGTTTTGTGTCCAGGTTGTTGACATTTTTGAATTTGCAAAAAGAAAGTGCTAATAAATAAAAATTAAATTATTAAATAAATAGGACATAATAAATAAATAAATCTCGGGTTTTTGTATTTGTTTTTTTTAGCCTATGATGCTTTGGGTTTTATTTCCATCAGGTGCGCACAGTTCATGTTTACTACAGGACAGTCGTAGGCCTATCCTTAGACTTCCTTGTGCGTCACTGGGCCAGAAATGATGGGTGGACGAGAAACACGTCAGAGTATTAGGTGAAACTCATGGACACTGTGTGCTCCAGCGCTTTGCGGCGCAGGGACGCGATGCTCGTCCCTCTCCAGACGTCAGTGTCCGGGGAGCTACACAGCTGAGGCGAGCCTGTCACGTTGGTGGGGCCAGAGAGCGACGCGGGCACCATGCCGGGGAAGGTGGGTTGGTAGAGGTGGGACTGGAGGCCGGAGCCGTTGGAGGACATGTTGGACAGGCTCATGGAGTTGTGCGGCTGACCGGCGCCCAGGCTGCACTGGGATAGAGACTGTGCCATGGCTTGTTGTCGGCCTAGGGCGGGCGGTAACTGCAGCTGGGAGACTCCCGGCATCCCGGCCGCCGCCCAGCGGGTGTCATTAGCGTGAAAAGAGCACAAGCTGTCGCCCATGGCTGCCGCGGCCGCCGCGGCGGAGCCGAACTGTGCTAGGCCGTGATGAGTGGGCAGCAAAGTGCCGGGAGCGCGAAACACGTTGGTGGTCTTCTTGCGCTTCTTCCATTTGGCCCGTCGGTTCTGAAACCAAACCTGCGAGCAGAGCGAACAAAAAGAGCTGTCAGAAATGCGTACGTTGCGCTAGAATAGATGTAAAAGTGGGCATTTAATAAGGAAGTTTAATAAAACAGCAGTGTAACATCGAAAATGCTCATTGGGACATTTTGTGTGTCTACGATGTATTTGTGTTTTTGGTATCTTTTACGTTCACTAAAATAAATCCAACAGACAATAAATAAATACTCATTCTAAAATAAACACTACATTGTGTGTGTTTTTTCAAACCAGAACCTAAAGTTCTTGATGTCAGATTATAGATTCTTAAGAATCAATCAATGTTTTCGGTTTCTTGGTTCTACAACGAATTGTTTTAAGGATGCTAAAGAAATAGGCTATAGATGCACAAACATATAAGTTGCACAAAAGAAAAATACAGATGAACAAAAATATGAGCAGAAATAGCCCACACTTAACACTATAGAAACATATTATTGATGCATTGTTTATTAGTTTGTTTGCATGCTATCAGTGAAATTAAATTAATATATATATATATATATATATATATATATATATATTATATATATATATATATATATATATATATATATATATAAAGACTTTAAATTGGTAACATCTCAATTAAATAGATTTATTCAAGTAAAAAATGATATTTAATATCATTGAATCAACCTAAATGCATCAATTTACACTGTAGGGTTAGAACAGATTATTGGAGCAAATGAAATGCTATTTTAGTTTTTCTATTTTAAAAATGTCATGATTAATTCAATGTGTTAATTACAGTTTCTTTGTAATTAATTGTGTAAATAAATAACTTTTTTTTTTTTTTTTTACAAACAATATTTTATGGGATAACTTTTAATTGCAGGTTGCCATTTCAGACTGTATAGCCAACATTTTTTTTTCTTTTAATATTTTGTTTGTTTTCATTTTGCTTCTTTTCTTGATAAACGTCTCGACATCAGAAAATGGCGCTATTAATGGCATCATTAAATGATAAGGAATCATAATATTTAGACTCTCCATTATTATGTGCTCGATTTTACAACACCAGGGCGTAAAAGGGCCCACCCTGGGCCGTAAAAGGCGCACGTGGTGTTTATTTCCCGAGGTCCTTCAGGTTTATAGAGATCTCAGGCGCGCTCACAATGATTAACGAGCAGATTTTGACCCAACGAAAAAGGGAGAAAAAATGTGGAGGGGTTCATATTAGATCCCGAATCCCACTCCACGCAGCCAGCCGTGAAATCCGGCCTCAAATGCATTACACTTCAGAGGATAAAAGAAAATGCAATTTCTCATACCATTAAAAAAAGACAGAGCACCATCCGCGCGATCGCCATTAAGACGTGCACGCTGACAGAGCTATTTCACGAGAGCGCGAAACATTCGGGCAACATTTCAGAAGATCACCGCGCGGTCAGCATGCCACTAATTTATTTTTTATTTAAAAAAAAAAATAAAAGAAAGTTGGGCAGAGTCTCAGGCCTGCTAATTATGATGTTTATTATTGTACGCAGAATAGTCTTACGCATTGAGCTAAATAAGCCTGTTAAGTTATAAAATAATTCTGAAATTGGTTAATAATAATGGTCTTGGTTTTACTGCACTGTCAACTCGGAAAGCTATACATATATAATGAGCCTCTATAGAGCGCTGGAATGCACATTTGTCTCGCGGGTTCATTTACCGCTGCATTCGCAGCTGACCACCAATCACAGCAGCAGCACGAGCCATAATCTTAGAAAGTGATTAAGAAATCGGTCTGCTCCGATGGCTGAGATAACAATAATGGTATTGTAAAAGGAAGATGACCTGAACAATAAAATAATAAGAAGAAGCGCGCCGCGTTTTAAATGGGCGCACTTTCAAGAGCCAAGATGATGTTTGCTATTATATAAACAAAACCTGAATCAAAATAGGCCTATAGTAACAGCAATAATTATATATTATTATATTATTATAATACTAAAACAAAATAAATAAAACCTATATGATGGTAGTGCGTAAAGCTTTGCGGAGGCGTTGGATAAACACGATTTTAGAATCAAGGAGCAAATTCCTAAGATTGGGATTAATATAATGTGTTATTTTTAACTAAAAAAAAATAAATATGCTACTAATAATAAAACTAATAAGCAGGACATGTTTTTTTTTTTTTTTTTTTTTTTTTTTTTTTAAACACCATGGATGTTTTCACTTAATATTAATATGAATTTAACAGTTTTGTAGTCTTTATTTATAATTTATTTATTTTCTTTTTTATTGACGATAGAGCTCGTTCGGAGATGTTTTCACTATTTAAAAGCGTTTTAATAATCAGTTTTATTTTTATGCAGTTATTTTTGTGCTCATGTACTATCGACAGTTTACATTTCGGCTCATCATGTAAGCAAACAGAAATGCACTTTCTCATTGCTTTATAATAAAAATAGGCTGTCTTCTTAAAATTAAATTATAACGCGTTTTAATTTCGTTATCTCTTAAACTTCGTATTTTTAGTTTTCGAAAAACCTTTGTAACAAATATCTAGCCAAATGATCTATTCCTTTGGAATGCCATTTATAGAAAAACTGATTTGAATAATAATAATAATAATATATTGCTTTAAATGTATCGATTCACCTTTTTAATTTCAAACATAATTGCAGCCTATATATAATAACGCTTAATATTTAATGAAAATATCCAATATATATTGCACAGGATTAATACAATGTTAACGTCGATTTAACAATACTAATGTGAATAAAACAATTCGAAACCTGTGCTGATGATCGGTCACCACCGGACTCACCTGCACGCGTGATTCCGTCAGGCCGATCCGGAGCGCGAGCTCCTCGCGCATGAAGATGTCCGGATAGTGGGTTTTGGCGAAGCTGCGTTCCAGCTCGTTAAGCTGAGCCGGAGTAAAGCGAGTCCGGTGCCGTTTCTGTTTTTGACTCTGCTGGCTGCCGGACTGGGTGGGGTTCTGTTGCTGCTGCTGCTGTTGCTTCTCCTGTTCCTTACTGTTCACCGCTACACCCGACGGATTGGATCCAGCACTGTTGATATCGTCTCCGGGGAGAAGGGTGGCCCCTTCCACTGCATCGGAGACCGGGGCGAGTTCTCCGGGGTGGCCCGGGTCAGTTCCGCCGCCGCCCAGCCTGCATTTCAATGTCTCCCTGTGACCCAGAAGCTCGGCCGCGGCATCCTTCATCCCTGAAGCAGAGAAAACAGGTCGAAACTGAGTGTGCTCATAATCAACACCGAGCATTGCTGAAAAAGAGAGTGTTAGTGTTAGTGCAAAACAAATCACATTTCTAGACAGTCACAGCAAGCACTGATCTTATGCAAAAACTACCATTTGCTATTTGTCATTACAGCCATAAAGTGCAAATAATGATGAAAAACTAGCCCACAACAATGTCATCTTTTAAAAATATCTAATTCCATTTGATTCCCCTCAATATCTTGGAAAACGGCTAAATCAAATTACTGCGTAATATAATAATAATGATCACTTTTCCAATGAATTAGTTCGCTTAAATCGAATTAAGATAAAATAAGAGACAAATTGTCAATTTTCTCTGCTTGATTTAGATGAGAAGAGTCCTCCAGCTTACAGTAGAGTTGCAGACCGGAGTTTGGCGTTGACAACTCACCGAGGCGAGCATCCAGCAGGTCTGCGAAAGAAACCATCACCCACCCATCCAGAAATAAATTCCCAAAAAAAAAAATCTCTATGACTTTAAACTATTTAAAAAATATATATGGCCTAAATGAAAGCAAATTCGGTTTGTGGTTAAAAAGGAGGTTCCTTGCATTATAATGTCCTTTAGAGGAACGGGGAGGCGCTTAATAGTTGAATGAACCCATGAGCTCCTTCAAATGAGAGCCAATCAGCGTTGAAGCCTGGAGGTGTCAGATGCGCGAGAGACTCTCTTGCTGCCCTCCCAAGTTCATTTCTCCTCGTTTTTGATCCCGACTCCCAAATTATAACCTTTAGAATGACCTCTTTCAGAAATCTCTTCGAGAAACTCCCTCAGAATTGGTTTAATTGAGCGTGATGCCAGAACCGTTGATGGGGGCCCTGATAATTTGAGGAGAAACAGCGAATTAAAGTATTGTTATATAAACGTGTCATCCTTATCAAAGCCATATGGTTTAGTAATGGCTTCCCGAAGTTTATTACAGGACTGAACGATTAAACCGCGCTCTGTCTTTATGATACGAACTCATTTGATTTGCTTGAGTTTTACGCGCGTCCATTAGATCCAAAAATAATAATAATCGCCAGCGGGTTTCGCTGTTTAATTACAAAGCTCCCCGAGATTTTCCACTATTGTCACTAAATCTTTAGTGATAATTTCGCGTTTCCTCCTGAAAAAAGGCGGCCTTCGTGAAGTGCCATGTCCAACTCTCGCCTTTTGGAGACGAAGTGAACCTCTTCTAATGTTTCTAGTAGCCCGGGGCAGCCAACAACAAAGTTTAGATTAGCCATATATCTCAAACCAGGGTAATTTTCAACATCATTAGGCTTTTATGTAATTAGTGCCAAATCTATAAGTTTTTTTATTACGATTATTAGCGAGATCAGTATAAATTAGGGCTGATTTAGTAGTGTTTAGGCCCGACTGTCACGGCGGGAGGAACTTGGAGTAAATGATATGTGAGCAAATTAGGTGCATAATTCGGTGGAAAGTCAGAGTCAGAAATGGGCTTCCAGGGCTGATGCACGCAGACACAGGGAAACCCCCACCAAAGCAAGGGGAGTGCGAGGGACTTTCGCACCAAAATAGATACATTTAGACTTTAAACACTCTACAATGACAAATTGTATTCGTTGCATTGATTTTTCATCCAATTGCCCCAAATTAACTTGATTTATTTCATGCAAAGAACACTCGAGTGCCAGTGCAGCCCGTCTAACCACCAATAAACGAACCTGCATTTACACCAATTAACACAATAGCTTTTGTCACACGCGGAGCCGATGAAAAATATCAGACAACCAGCCCAAAAAGACTCTAAGCAGATGTCAGTGGCATGGTTTAAAGAACTCCTTTATTTGCAAGAGTGAATGGTGTCTTTTCAGCGCGCACAAAGGACGCGTCCGAGCGAGAAACTTTCCACTCTTTTTTGACAAGCCACCAATCTGCTGGTAAGAACAAGAGCGCTCGCTTCTAGACGCCGGGTCAGATGCGACTCTTGACGCGCCGGGGAAATGTATATGCCTCGCTGAAAATGAGGAAAGGAAGAGAGTGCGGATTCAATTTGGAAACAATTGTTCTTGCGCTGCGTTTTGATATCCGAAATGTCAGAGAAGGCGAACGAGGCACCGGGAGCGTAATGGAAGATCTCGGGATTGTGTTCATCTCACACTTTGCTTTTGGCCAGGAAATAGACTGAGGCTTTTTGAATTGGGATGAGGATGTGGCTTTATACCAGAGACGTAAATATAAATCGAATGCGGTTGTGTTGTTTTATCTTGCTGGAGTTGTAATAATTTTATACCACACGCTTAAAAAAAAAAAAAAAAAAAGGTTCTCCGGTTGTTCTATTCAAGGAACATGAATGATGCTTCTTTGGAGACGTCAAACGAATTCTAGACTTTTTCGTTTACAGATTCTAAAAGACTACAAAATAAAAGTTCTTGTTCTTCTTAAAGTTCTGGTTCTAAGTGGAACCTTTATTTATTTATTTAAATGTGTAGGCTACGATTGGATATTATTCACATGCATGAACTAGCCTAACGCTTTTATGTTATGTATTTGTATTTTGAACCGCGTATCGCAGCAAGAAAATCAACTGCATTACCTCAACAATAAAGATCATTAGAAATCATTACATTATTTCTTCTGAAACAATTGCCGCGTGATTGATAGCGCGCTTCATTTTACGACTTTTCAATAGCTCGAGCCTTTTATAGCTGCACGAACAGACGTGAATCACTCTTCTGGAGGCACACGGTCAAGTTTAACGGACTAAAAGTGCGACAGACGCCTAACGATGCTTTCAAGTGGACATGAATAAGGGGTGCCCTGCACTTCATAAAATATGAACAAATATAGTGTGCAAGCTGTGACCTACAATTAAAATTCTTATATCGTCTTGCTGCTTGTTTTGTCTTTATGCGGCTGGAAGAGGATTTTTTTGCGCCTCGGATCAAGTGTTTTTCCCATAATTAATAAGTTTTAGATTGTTGCACACAGACGGAGCAAGGGCTGAAAACTGGCTGGCTGGAAATACATTGGCTTACTCTAATGCAATTCATTCCGTCTGTTTACCTCGTACAAAATGTACAGATTGAATTTCTGTACACCAATACCCGGCCTGCAGCCAGCAAGGGGATTTCAAGCTTTATTTGTGAAACGCGAAGCGAAGCAAAACATTTTATTAAATGCATTTGAGGGGGATACACAACTGTTTCCTGACCTCACCAGTAATGAAAAAGAAGAAAAAAATCTCTAGGTCCTCTGAGCTGCAGCAAAAGGTGGTGATCACAACTAAAGTTCAGGAATCAACACAATAAAAAGCTATAAAACAAAACGCACAGTACGACCAGCACAGTACTTTAGTAACTTAGCAATTGGCAAAACGTGTAATAATGCAAATAATAATAATAATATTTATTATATATTTACACAATGGTCTATACAACATGCACACGAAAAACAGCTAATAACATAAATATAATATATAACCACTAATAATATTTGTAAGTGTATCACCAAACAATTAGGCCAACAAACAGAATCAGAGAATTTTGCCAAAATAATGTGAAAATAATTTTCCAACCGTTTTCCTTCGAAAAAACTGATTTAATGCACTAAAAACTATAAAATCAAAAGTCATAAATTCAAAGACGAATTTTAGTGAAGTTAAAACAGTAATAATACTATTTTAATAACTTTAATATAGACATATATATATATATATATATATATATATATATATAATATATAATATATATATATATATATATATATATATATAGGCCTATATATATATATATAATATGAAATGTTATAATAATAACAAAAGCTTCTATGGATAAATTTGTGTGATGTTAAAACAAACATACTGCACTATCCTCGTAATATTTAACAGTAATAACACTATTTTTATCACTTTAATATACATAATATGTAATAGCTATAAAAAAGTAATGCTAGTAGTAACACATTTATAATATTTACTCATTTTCTAAGATGAAAGGTATAAGTCCTTTGCGCGCTGGGATTACAGAAGTTATGCATCAGTGATAGTGTGTGGGTGTCACGCGAGAGAGAGAGAGAGAGAGAGAGAGAGAGAGAAAGGAGGGTAATTTGGGAGGTGATTCAGAAGCAAAGCTGAGTTGCATCTCTCTCTCCCACCAGATAGCGATAACAAGCTCGCATCAATCTTACGCTGCATATAAATAAAAATAGACAAACAAACAAACTCGCGCCCTGCAAGTTAATGCGGCGCATCTGAGTGGAAAGTAGACATTTTCACGCGCTTTGGAGATGAGGAGTGACTTTTAATAAAATCACAAGAAAAACAAATGTAATTCTGAACGCGGTCTGGTGCTGAGAGAATTGTGGAGGGATTTTCAGCGAGGCTTTTGTTTGACTGTCACCATCTCATGGCCTTCATATCCACCATCACATCTGTCCCACACGCGCACTGACATGCAGGACACATTTCCACACATACATGATTTTGCCTCTCCAACAGCACACAAACACGTTTCGATTCAATGCCAATTATAAAATACAGACCAATAATCACTAACCCTAACCAATTTGCGCAAAAGGAAGCATTTTATATTAGAAATATATATTTCATATTTTTATGATTATACCTTATTATATCATGACCTATATATAGATTACAACAAAATAAATTATTTGCTCTTCTAAATGAATCCCGATTACTATAAAATAAAACATTCATATAAAACTAAACAATAAAACCAACCTCGAAGTCATTCACATTAAAAGGTGATGCACGAAAAAAAAGGTTTTATGTGCACTTCTCTTCCCCTTCAGGGACGGATATTTTATTTTGGTAAAATTATATGAAATATCTATCTATCTATCTATCTATCTATCTATATATATATATATATATATATATATATATATATATATATATATATAATATATATATATATTAGCATCAACTGACTCCAATTTCTCCCATTTTTATTAAATAATAATAAATAGCAATTATATTATAAAATATATTTTTTTATTAATTTTAGGGAACATATTTTAGCACTTTTCCGTCCACAAAAGAGGTTTTGTACAAATTAACCACTTTATGTGGTACATTTTACTCCTAATTACACGCAAAATACACACGTTTACTGGCTCACCTGACTTCTCTTGTTCTAGTTCACAAAAAACCTTTCTGCATTTTCCGACTTTCATTAAAACAGTTATTAGTGATTTTAAGTCTTACTGTCCTTACGGGGGGGTCCACACAACATAGACAAACCTGCTCCACACCCCATACACGTGCAGCATAACACCCCATCTCCGCACATGCGGTTCCACGGCGGAATGTGTTTCACGGGGCGTCTATATTCACTCATTTAGAGAATTCTAAAGAGAAAATCGATCGTCCATCTGCAGAAATGCCAGTTTAACAAATTAGATTCTTGTTTCGTGCAGGTGATGCGGTGACAGTCGGGGGGATTAAAGGTAATAAGTTGTTGTGTTTTAGCTGGAGGAGGAGGAGGGGGTGATGAAGAGTCCCCCTCCCCATCCATCAGGTGCTCGGTTCCTCCGGTAGCTGGAGCAGACTCAGGTAGCGCGCGCCCGCCGCCGCATCTCATGCACCAATTAGAGGCGCTGCCCTCCGAACGGACTCGATTAGACCGTGATTTATCCGAAAGAAATATAATTATGGCTCCAAATAAAATAATCAGCATTGAAGAGCGATTTCCTTAACGAGATGGAGCGGTTGGGTGTCACGGAGTGGCGGCGCCTCATTAGCGCTATAATGAGGCTTCGGGGTGAACCCGATAATTATCGAAATCTGTAGAATGAAGACCGAGCCAAATGGAACCCGAATTCATCTGCTCCTTCGGCTTTCGTTTGGGGTCAGTAAGGCTTTAATGTTTTTGAAAGTCTCTTATGCCACACCGAATTAGGCGGAACTAACTTAAAGACTTGAGAGGAAACGCGATTGTGGGATGAACCTGACAGAAATCCGTTCATTATTTGTCAGTGAGGGAACACCCAACATTAAAACAACTCCTAATCACAACAGTGGAACGCTACTGAGAAATCCCTAGAGAAAAATATATTTGCGTTATACACCGCAAAAATAGAAATGTATGGATATGTGATATAAAATATCTTTCATTTCTATATATGGGCCTATGTGAAAAATGATTTAAATTCAACAACGCACACAAAAAAAGTCCAAATATAACACAACAAAAACAGTCATGTGCAATATAATATATAGCCCATGTATGTGCTGTCAAAGGATTAATCGCATCCAAAACAAAGTTTTGTTTACATAATATGTGTAGGCCTACTGCATATATTTTATTATCTATATATAAATACACACACATGCACTTACATATTTAAGAAAAAATGTTATATATTAAATATATTTATATTTCATATAAATTATATGAATATATAAATAAATACATATATTTTAATCAGAAGTTACTTCCATTATTACTGGGCCAAAGATGATTTTTAGTGGATTAATCATTTATCAATCACAGGTGGCCCATCACAGATGTTCCACTAAAAATTAACCACAAAGTGTCTAAATAGTTCGGTCTTTTTGTTTCTTTTCTTTTTAAAACAGCTTGAAAAACGGATTATGCCATCTCTTAAAAATAAATGGCACTTGGTTCGATTACCTTATAAATTATGTTTGCTTTTGTTATTGAATGCAACAATATACACTCACGTTTAAGTTTGATTGTCCAAATAGTTTTTGGGTCACTTTAAATAGAAAAGCAATACATAAGCATAAAGACAACTGAAGTTGTAAAAAACAAAACAACTCAACTATATGATATCAAAATGCATTTTAGATAGCAGTAAGCAGTTGCAAAGGAAATTTCATCATTTACCTTGACAACACGGAGTGTAATATCTGAGAAAAGCTTGATGCAATCTCTACCAGAGGATCAGAAATAGGCCCTCCATTATCTAATATTCATAGCTAATATAAAATGACAGACATTCATAGCCTACAAAATACACCCTGAATTCAAATGATGTAATTATATTGAAATTGCAGAATATGCATTTGTCACTCCAGCAAATAGGTCAAAGCAGCCGTGTGCACATGCTTGCATGAGAGAATCTGGCCAGCGGAGGTCAGTGTCCTTTTAGGAGAGCTGGAAATATATTCTCATCATATATTAGTTTTTTTTCATGCTATACCCCCTTCTCCCTCTGCATGCAGGAAAGCAAAGCCTGTCCATGTGACTGACATCCAGGTTCATATTCTGCATTAATTACTGCAGTCCTATGAGAAGGGAAACATATGGCATCTTATATCAAAACATAAAGGCTTCTGTTTTTTACATATTAATTCAGCTTTGTGTAGTCACACATACCTGAAGCAGGAATAAATGTGAAATGATCTAAAAAAGTAACATACTATAATGGACTGAAGATATAAAGCTGAACAAAAAAACAACAGTATTCAATAACTATATGCATGAAGGAAACAGAAGGGTTTGAAATCGTAAAAAGAAACTTTATTTCATGACTGTGTATATGTGATCACAGAAGGCTAGGAAGAAAAGTGTCATTAAATTATGAAACAATACAAAAATTGAAATTGAAATGCAAACGTAAGCAATCAGTAAACACATCGCACTGCTTCTGAAACGCTAAACAGGTCAGAACAAATGGAATGGACACTTGGGATGTCAGTGTGTACGTTAGCGTCTGGGAGTGTTTTTTTTTTTTTTTTATTCGTTTGCGTCCATCATCCTTCCAGCTTGACTGAATCTAAAACAGTTCTAGCCTCCTTGTATTCTTCCATTTCAGCCAGTTCCTCTTCCCGTTTCCTGAAAATAAAAACGGTTTGAAGTCATTACCTGCATCCAATCTGAAGTCTTCATGAGTACGAGTAATATTTTTGTTAATTGAAATTAAATATGAATAATGAAACAATAAAAAAGAAGAAAACGATGCATCTTACAACCCTAGTAACTTACAATAAATTCAAAGCATTGGTTACAGAATTTAATGAACTGATCACAATGTGTTGTTTTTTTTAAATCATGAATTATAACAATGTAATTAGACTAAACCTCAGATTTCAAGGCTGCACTGCATAATTTTACTCAATATAAAAATGAAACATTTAACAAAATATTTACACTTACATACATAACCATCTAGGTTTTTAACTGCTCAAGTCTACAGGGTGGGAGTTTTGTGCCATTCAGTTGGAGTCAGTAAATCAGATCACAGCAACACAATGAAAGGGACTAACTACATCACCAAAAACAGCTAATCCACTCAGTGAACCTATCAGATAATCACACACACATCTCAGACAAACAAACACACTCACACACGTAACACAGTGTGAAAATGTAATGGAGGCAGTGAGAGGAGTAGGTCATATCAATGCTAATCGATCGACGACGGTTTCTATGGAGGCCATTGCCGTGACAACATTACTAATGAACTGAAATGAGTGTGTGTGAAGCCTCACTGAGCTGCAGCTGTGGCTGGCTGTAAGTTTTTCTCTGACACAAAATAGTAGAGGGTTTAAAAAACATTTTTATTGAAACTCACACAAACAGGAGCTGCCACAGCGGAGATCACAGATTTGTTTGCTGTTAATTAATGTGGCCCCTGTAATCGTCTACTTCCTCTATACGGCAACAAACAGGAAGCGGATGGCACAATGGTCTCAGCTGAAACACATAATCCTGCCATGTCAAGGTGCCCTGTGCTTAACACTGATCCAAAAACCTGGGAGATGCCTAGACACAAAAATGTCCTCCTGTACAATATTCACACTATACAAACTCTTCTTCTGGTTTTCCAAGATGTAGATGAGTTTGTTTCTTCATGGGAACAGATTTGGAGAAATTTAGCATAATATCACTTGCTCACCAATGGATGCTCTGCAGTGAATGGGTGCCAGCAGAATGAGAGTCCAAACAGCTGATAAAAACATTACAATAATCCACAAGTAATCCACGCAACTCCAGTCCATCAAGTGTTAACATCTTGTGAAGCAACATCTTGTGTTTTTAAGAAACATCTACCACATGGATATTAACTTCAAACTATAGTGAAAAAAAAAAATAATCTCGTCTGAATCAGGGGAGAAATATGCACAGAGCAAGCAACGTTTACAAGTGAAAACAGTTTAAAAGAGTTCTAAACAATATGTTGGGAGGGTTTGATGTGAGAGGACAACATGGAATGGACTTTTCTACTAAAAGAATCGTTACTCATGGATTATGGACTCATATTTTGGACAGAAGAGATGGTTTTAAATGTAAACATCTTGATGGATTTGTTTAATACAAACGTGCAGCTTTTCACTTCATGGAATGGTTAATTGATGGACTGGAGTGGTGTGGATTACTTGTGGATTATTGTGATGTTTTTTTATCAGCTGTTTGGAGTCTCTCATTCTGACGGCACCCATTCACTGCAGAGGATCCACTGGTGAGCAAGTGATGTACTGCTAAGTTTCTCCAAATCTGTTCTGATCAAAAAAACAAACTCATCTACATCTTGGATGGCTTGAGGGTGAGGACATCTTGAGCAAATTGTAATTTTTGGGCAACTATTTCATTAACAGTGCCACTGAGTTCAAACCTTTCAGGTGGGTGAACATCTGAAACAGTGTGTGTGTTTAATATTCTCACCAGCAGTTGTTGCAGGTCAGCGGTGGGCTATGGCTAAACGACGATGGCAGTCAGGGATCATCATTCTTGACTCTTGCAACACCTCCATCTGTTAAAGACAACGTTTAAGAGATTTTACTGGCTCTGTGCTATAACAAAACAAAAAGACGACTTATTTCACATAAACAACCCAGAACATCTCTCTTATTCTCAGAAAGCATTTTATATGTCTGCATTACTTCATCAAGCATTTTGAAGGAGCTCACTAGAAACTCCTTGTTGAGTGAGTTTTTCTAAGTTCTTGGTCCCACCATCAGTATCTAACTTGTAAGACTATCATCAGATATGAAAATGAGGTAAGTTGTGACAGAATTGTACATTTTATGTGAACTAGTCACAGAGCTAGGGCTGGGCGATATATCTAACGATAAGATCATGCGCATCTAGTCAGTAAATCTGGTTCCGCGATTACCGCTAAATCGCCATCACCTGCTTTCAAATGGAGCGGCATTTAATAGACAGAGCCGTAGTTCACTGACAAGGTACGCAATATCGCATTGATTGATTATCGAAGGCGATTCATATGGGATAATGAACGCAATATTGCGTAGCTTGTCAGTGATCTACGGCTCTGTCTATTAAATGCCGCTCCATTTGAAAGCAGGTGATGGCGATTTAGCGGTAATCAAGGAACCACATTTACTGACTAGATGCGCATGATCATATCGTTAGATATATCGCCCAGCCCTACACAGAGCTATATATGCATTCACTCCAGATAGAAGGTGAAGAAGAGAGAGAAGCAAGAGAGAGAGAGAACATGGGCCACTACTCCTTGAGAACCTCTAAATTAGCAGCATGTGTTTGTTAATTACAAACTCTCCTCTAAAGTTACATAACTTCATTAATTTTGCATCAGCACATTAAAACTTGGCCTGATTTCACCCACAGCGCTACCATACTTAAATCAGCTCTGTCTCTTCCACCAATACCAAAGCAATTCCTTTTACACAGCAGAACAACCAAGTGGTACTGGCAGTGTAGCGTTCAGATATTAATACTGATCACTTACTCTCTTTACAGTCGAATGCGCTAAAATCCAGGGTCTCTTTCAACATGCCAAATGTGACTAACATTGACTTTAGCGTTTCTGGTCAGCTGGCTGGTATCTTTTTTTATAACCATATCAAAATAAGCTCTAAATAAATATGTTTTTCAGTGGAAAATTTACCATCATGAGTTTATGTAAGGAGCCTAAAGTTTTTTGTTGTTGTTGACAACAAAGTCCCTGAATGGAGTTGCCTAATGCTGCATTATTCATCAGCTCTGGACCCCAAACATAGTTT
Organism: Cyprinus carpio; assembly: GCF_018340385.1. Taxonomy (NCBI): domain Eukaryota; kingdom Metazoa; phylum Chordata; class Actinopteri; order Cypriniformes; family Cyprinidae; genus Cyprinus; species Cyprinus carpio. The sequence goes on along the minus strand of NC_056617.1, from coordinate 5,132,556 downwards.
CTTTTATGGTCCTTTAAATGAGTGAGTCTAATCAGGTTTCTCAACAGGGCAGGTGTTGTTTCAGGTAGCTTATTCTTCTTACCTGTTTTCTTGATTAAATACTCATCTCCTGCCTCTGCCTTGAGACGCTCAATCTTCTCTTCCTGCTGCTTTGCCTCCTTTATGTACAACACCTCCTCTTTAGCCAAACTGAGAGAGAGAGAGAGAGAGAGAGAGAGAGAGAGAGAGAGAGAGAAACAAGAATGAGGATAGTGAGAGGTGTGTTACTCAAAAAAAATTCGATACTTATTTGTCCGTCCGATGCTGTCAAGAATTTACCCCTATGAAGTCAAACAACTAGCTAACTTGCAGATCTCTCAAAATACAAATAAACTACTTTTAAGTGCCTAAAATCAGACAACCCATCTTCAAATGTCTTGACGTTTCACATTACTAACCTTTTTATTGCATTTTACACAAATAAAAATGCAAGTATAGTTTAGTAAGGTTGATATACATAATACAACATAAAGATGACAACTAAGATGCAGGCAATATTGTGGAAACTCACTACCATTTAACAGTTTGGGGTCAGTAAGATTTTTGTTTTTTAAGAAATTAATACTTTTATTAATCATTGAATTGATCAAAAGTGACAGTTAAGTCCAGTAAAATGTCACTAAAATGCTGTGCTTTTCAATTTTCTATTCATCCTGGGGGAAAAAATTTTACCACTGTTTCTGCACAAATATGAAGCAGCACAGCTGTTTTCAAATGACTAAAAATAAGAGGAAATGTTTCTTGAGCAGCAAATCAGCATATTACAATGATTTCTGAAGGATCATGTGACACTGAAGAAGACTGCAGTAATAATAAATGTAAAGGACTAAATTACATTATATATTCAAACAGAAAACAGTTATTTTAAATTGTACTAATATTTTACCAAAAATGACCCCAAACTTCTGAACTCTATGAACTTGTAACAACATGAAATTGTAAAACACACTCAGACAAAACATATGCAAGATGTTAACACACTTCTTAAAGATTCCCCACAAAATTTCAACCCATTAATCAAACACCCAGCTATATATTCTACTATCATACTGTAAACACACCCTTGCCCAAGTCTTGTCGTCTTCCTCTTTCTTAAAGATATCTACTGTCAATCTCAGAAACGCTGCATGCTTGTTAGCCAATGCACTAAACTGCATCAGCTACTTCCTGATCGCTATACGCTAATCTGTCTTTTAAACTGCACATCTGTCTCCGTCTCCCCTCTCACACACTCACAAAGACACTGTACTGCCCCTACTAGGATTAAGTGATCATCAATTTAGTCCCTAATTTGGACCAAGTCAGGTGGCAAATGGGCCACTTTTGCTTGATTGTTAGTGAAACGCAGAGCGAGTACATGATAAATTTTGATTATTTATCACATTATGGCCAAATGAACTAAACGCACTGAATAAATTTGCAGACTGATTGCCGTAATGGTTTTGAAAATATCACTATTGATAATGATTCTAGCTAATAGCCGCTTTCCTTCCGTCTGCGGCCTGCTCGCTTGTCGGGACGACATGGCGTTGCGCGAATCATTCAGTTTTCATAAAATCCGCCGTAGTATGTGTGTGTGTGTGTTAGACAGAGAGAGAGAGAGAGAGAGAGAGCAGGAGACACTTCTCCATTAAATCAAACAGTACTGCCCGCCCGGGCCGCGTGCTGTAATCATTCGTCTCCGCCTGCGACAATATGTCATATTTTACGTCAATTACGCTGGTTTTAACGTGAACTTCATCTCACAACGCCCTGGTGCAATTCTCAACATAGGCTCAAGGTAAGGCTTTCTCCCCCCCCCCCCCCCCCCCTCTGACATGCGCGCAAAAATGAGACCGCAGGAAAAGGAGAGGGGGTGCAAGCAGGGAGGAAGCTGGAGGGGATGGGTGAAAGATTGGGGTGTAGCATAATTCTAATAAAAGTGAGGGTACAGGCTAATGAAAAAGTGTCATGCTGATGTTAATTTTCTTGTTTCTGCAGGGTGATGATGGGAGCTGCTTAGAGCAGGGGCGGAGCTGGGCTAGCTGTTCAAATGGGGCTGCCAGGGCTGCTTCCTTTCAGCTTAATGGAAAAAAGCATCTCTCTGGAAAATAGAGAAAAGAATTAACTCGACAACACATTCTCTCCCCTCTAATACTGTATTTTTGATGCGGCGGGCCAGGCGGCGAGACCCAGTGACAAAAGCAAATTACGTCTGTCATTTTATTAAGTGCATCCGCTGAAAAAAAAGGGGCTAGGCCAGAAAACAATGACTGAAATACATCACCAAAAAGAAGAAAAGAATAGGGTAGAATGGAGACAGTGGATGAGACGACGACAACGAGATGTGAAATTGGCAGGTGGTTCTTTTAGGCAACCAACACCATCCGGCTGTCAAAGATGGTGAGAGAAAATTCTGTAAAATAGCTAATTTCTTTACAGGATGAATATACTTGATATTTTAGTGAGACGTTTGGACTAAATGAGCTTCAGATTGAGCAAGCAAGAGACAACTATTGAGTTGGCATGAGAATCTTGATACCGCTTCATAGGGCATTTCAGGAACCCCCTGGAGGCTTCTGAAAGACGTGGAGGTTCAGGGATGTAGCAGTATGAGAGGAGCCTTGACCTGCAAAGTGTAATTAACTGACCAATTACAACAGCCCCATGTACTGCAAGCACCCAGGTCTGTACAACATGTTTGACACGTCCACCTCAGGATAACTCCGCTCCATGGCCCTGCATCACCAACACCATTGAGAGAACAGGAGTCACTGGTGGAAGGATGACCACTTTATACAATGTCATTTAATATAACTCGTCCAGCAGCACACACAGTGTCTGGCTACGAGTGTTATCACTATTTTGGAGACAGGCTAGCTTTCCTCAGGCAGACGAACTTAGAGTGGTTGGACAATAACCAGTGAGGGGAGACCCACAGGGTCCATTAGCAGTATCCAGTAAAAACCAATACAAGTTCCATTATAACCATTAAAACAATTACAATTTTCTAATGGTGTCTATCGTTTTTGTTTTTTTTTCAAACTCATTACATGTTATTACAATGCCTGCTCAAAGAGAGCCAAAGGCCTGGTAATGCCTAGCATCCTGTTACACTTACAGGTATGATCATATTCTTGCTGTTAGTATAGGCCATTGACCAAACATTTAATTCAAATATCCCCTTAATCCTTTCATTTTGGCAACCTTTTTGCTATAGATGACAAAGTATCTATAATTTCTTCAACATCAAAAAACATGTGGACATCACAACTCTTATAAAAAAGTTAACCATGGTTTTTTATCAAATCATAGTAAAACGGCTTAATTTTCTTTTGCGTGATTTCCGAGAATGTGCTTGAGACTATAAAATAAATCAGACAACTGTATTAATAAAGTAATAGCCATAGTAATGTGGCTATTAACTGTCTAGAGCTACAATTGGTAATTTGTAAATAATACATTTTAATTACAATTTATTAATTTACTTTTCTCGATTTTATTAAAGTTCTCTTTTGAGCGCCCTAAAGTAGGTGGGTTTTTTTTTTTAAACTTTCATAATATTGTGAGGGAGGGGGCACAACCAACAGTACATCGTGCTTAGGTGCACCCATTTGGACCAGCAGCGTTCCTGCTTATACAGTTTAACCAATTAAATGTAAAAAAAATACATGATTTTTTTATACAATCACGTCGTTGATAATCGGCCATTTCAGGATTTTAAAATAAGATTTTAGACTGATTATGTCAGTCCTGTAACCTTCTGAAGAACTATTGTTAATGGATAAAGCATAAAATTTAAACACAGTTTTCAATTTAACAAAGCATTTGGCAGACACTTTTATCCAAGGTGACTTTAAGTTGCACTCAAGGTATATCACTTCTACATATTCCTTTCTTTGGAATTGTGTACCTGAACTTGCTGCACTGATAGCGTTAATGCTCTACAGTTCGAATTCTGCAATTTGTTGTCAAAAGTTGGACCGTTGGACAGTTAAATATTCCGCCACGTGTCACATTACTCCAAGAAGCCTGGTGTGCTTTAAACAGATAAGATTGCATTTAACATCAAAAAATATGTTTATCCAAATATTGACACTAGTGCAGCCATCATGTTATCCTCATATCAGCATTGGCTTTCATTGTAAAAAAATAAATAAATAAAAAACAGACAAGATTGTGACCATACAGAACAAAAATGATCACCCCAGCATGGGCCAAAAGCAGGTGAAGATATAAAGTGAAGCTAGTGCAAACACAAACCGACTTTAAACGGAGTCAAGCCAAATCCAATGTGACCATCAAGCAGCCCCACCACCTCATGGGCCTGACAAATGAAGAAATGCCAATTCAGCAATACAAGCGCTCAGAGGTGGACAAAATCAATTATCTCTGACCTGGAGCCCGAGAAGCCCAGTCTGAGTGAACCGCAGAGGCCCTGTGCTCTCATGGGAAGAGAATCTGAGACAAATCTATAGAACACGTCTAAAGACCCAGCTGAAAGAAAAACAAAGCGCTCGCACCGCTCTAATCTATAACCAAGGCTGGACCATCCACACAGAGAGCAAAAAAACAGATGGGAAATCCAGAAGGAACATGTCTGAGAGACACGAACAATGTGTCTGCCATTGCTGGGCCTGACAGCGGGAATGTTTTCCATCATAAACTCATCAATCGACACCAACAGTGCCCACGCAATAAGCAAATTCAGCATAAAATGGAACTTCAAGACACCAAACGACGTAGAGTGGGTCCCTCATGTGATCTACATCAGCTGAGTTTGACAGGCTGAGTGTTCGGTTCTTGATTGGCTGCACGACTCATTTACGATGTTTTCGTCTCCTGTGTTGGCATGGTGTGAGAGTTTTGCCCTCCTAACCCTCATCTCTTTTCTCAATCCCACTGAGAATCATTCCCCACACTTCCATTACCAGTCCTATCAAACAGGCCCCATCTCAATCAGGCCCTCACAGCTCTGGTCAATCAATGCCCTAACAGCAGTCAGGTGGGGATAGAGAAGAGAAAAGGAGGGGTGAGGAGAGGGTAGGATGAGGCAAGATCAAGACCACTCGCAGAACACAAATGACCAACTTTAATACCAGTCTAACATGCGTTTAAGAGCTTCTAAGGTCCCTGCTCATGCCTGGGGACTGTCAGTTTGTACAGACCACAAATACTATCAATGTCAATGGGATCATATGTAGGTCACAGGTCATATACTGAAAGCAACCAAAGTTTTCTACTTTCATGCTAGATTAAAAAATTAAGTAAAACATCAAATAAACACCCAAATGCATGCACGTATAGTACACACATACATACAATACACACATACACATATACATATATAATATATATAATATAACATATATATATATACACATATATATACACAGTCATATGTACAGTCCCCCCAAAAAAAAAATCTTTAAATTGTAATTTTTAAATCTTCATCAGTCTTTGGCACTATTACATAAACCACTAGGTTTTTAACCACTGGTCAGCAAGAGGCACAGATTTTTAATAATTTAAAAATATAATAACTTTTTGTATCACTTCTTTTTATATAGTTTGATAAGCACATGATATAAATAAGCACGTTTTATTTTTCAGATAAATAATATTTGTTTACACTGAATGACAATGGACACATTATTTCACCCATGACAGTTTATTTTGTGAACACAAAAAGCTTATTGTGTGACTTATTATATAAATATGCTTTCTATGGATATAAAATTACCTTGTAAATTTCACATTGATGCGTACACCTAAAATAACAATTCGACGTCTATCCTGTGACCCATTTACACACACACACACACACACACGACACACCACAAACATATAATGCACTAAATAACACACATAACCTCTGTAATACACATGCATACATAATACATACAAAACACAAATAACTTATCTCAATCATTCAGAAATTTACATCTCTAAAAAACGACTCAGAAATCATATACTTACCGTCATTCTTGATTATGTGTAATTATAGGCCAGAACAAACACACACACTGCCTGACAGGGTATAAAATATTGTATTGCAATGTGGCATTAACACAGCCTCGAATTCTTCATTCAATCCCTCATTTATTCGATTTATTTGTCAATTACGTTGGACTCATGAACTAAACACACAAACTAATTTAAAATTGAACATCAACAAATAACACTTATGAGTTTGCATAACATGTGCATTCACTGCACTGAAAGTGACCGGAGTATTCAGCATCTGCTGACACATGCTACAGCAGCTGCCAGAGCACCGGTCTGTATTTACCCAGCTTCTGCCTTACTGAGGACACTCTTCTGCGGCGTATGCCCTTAGAGGTGCGCGGTGAATCCGCGGCCTTACCCTGTTGCCATTAGCCACACGTTCAGAACTGAGGGTTTCTTGGCTGATTTGTGCAGGCATTTCTTACCCCTTCGTGAAAGTCTACCCCGTTTTACACCACCCCGGTCTTGATTTTAATTTGCCGCCGTATTCTTGGATCCGCCATTGTTTCGTGTTGTGTTGAAATAGTGCAAACAGAAGATACAGCGGCATAAATATGTTTATAGATAAAAGAAACGCGCATAGCCGAGATAGCCCTGCTAACAACAGTCGCACCAACGCAGCAGAAAAGTACGCATGCGCAGATGAAGCATCAGCGCGTGTGACAGCTTAAAGATCAACTCAAAAACCAATGTTATTTTTTTCTTTATTTTTTTAACTACATATCATAACCGTCTTTATGTAACCTGTTTTACCAATAAAGGTCGATAAAAGTAGAAAAAAAAAAACCCTACCAGCAACAAAAATTTTCGTTTCGTAATTATCCCTTGGTAGTTCTTTTAAGTAGGCTTATCTATGAGCATCATGTAAATGTCATAGTTGTATGAATACAGTAAGCTCATTCAATACCATAAAATTATGTATATAAAAGTTACCGTGGTATTATGTCTTTTCTTAACCTTTTCTTCTTTTACTGCTGATTATCAAATAAAATCTGATTGTTTCCCACATTCTAATAGGCATATAAATCACTATGCAGTTATTACTAATAATACAATTAAAACATTAAACAGATATGTTGGAAAAAAAAAAAAAAAAAAAAAAATAATTAACCCTTTTACAGCATAAATTATATTACCTGGCCTTTCTTTTTTTATTGTATTATATATATATATATATATATTATATATAGTATATATATATATATATATCTATATATATCTATATATATATATATTTATTCGGCTTATATTTTACTATTTATAGGGACTTACTAGAGGCTTGAAGTGATAATATTCTAGAAACTATTTTCAATAATAGTAATACTTCTACTACGACTGATATATAATATTATTACAACAATTATTTATTAATATTTATTACTTATAATGTTTTCAAACTATTTGCTATGTTAGATTATTTTATACCTATTTTATATTATTTATTTTTTATTATGTTTAGTAAGTGGACCGTTAAGTTCTCCATTATTGTTCAAGGCAATAATAATTATTGATAAATAGTATTAATAGTGATTACGGTACTGATGTAAGTAATTAAAATTTGATATTAAAAAATGATTATATGTAAATATTTCATAACGTTTTAATTTGTTTTACGATTATTATTATTTATTAGTTTAGACATTACACATATTTGTATAATAAGGATTATTATTGAGTGGACAGATACGTTCTCCTGCTAGTTAATTAATATGAAGATATAATAATACGTCTACATATTAGTTTATTAAAAATCTCATTTTTAATTATATAACATATAATTGTTGAGAGTACTACATTATAAATATACTTATAATATTGTTTCTATATAGTATTATTATTATAGATATTATACTGTATAATCACATTATTGTTTCATGTTGTTGTTGAATTCGCTTCAGTGTTGTTCTGGCAAGTGCTGTCCCATCTCTTCCTTGGCTCTGTGTGATCTACTCCTCACAGCCTCTGGAGCAGAGTGCATCATAGACACCGGTCGATTGCACGGAGGTAATGTTTTAGACTGAAGTGAGGTGACGTGATGACTCATATGTCACACGTGTCAGGGAGTTGGTACAAACTGTACTGACATCGCGCGGGGTAATGATGAATGTCATCACCGCCGGAGCCCACGCGCAGAGTCACCCGGGTAACCTAGTAAAGGACTGCGCGCCGAGTCAGTACTGGTCCGTGAATGACTGAGACGCGCGTGATTCATGATCATTAGCGCCAACATCGACTCTTACGGTTATTTTATCATAAAAAAAGGGCAAGGTGTAGCAAAGCCACTCAGGACAACACGCCCTTGCAACTGGCCTGCAGTCCATTACTCAACCGGCTATAAACAGCATTTTGTACCATACATAAATAATTATTTGCTTAACACAAGTAGCTACATAGGCGATGTGTACATTTATGTTCATGTAAATATATTCCGACTTGCACAAACCATGGACGTTGCACAGAGATCCCAGACCCTATTCATAAGCCGTCCTGATGGAGTCCTCCCCCCCCCCCCCCCCCCTTGAAAATATCCAGGTCGATGAAAAGATAGTCCATGCCCCTCTCTTTCCTTTGGAGGCCCTGGTATATCAGTTCTAGTGTTTTACCCCAGGTCCGACGCCCCTGTCGCAACAACTAATTACAACGCGATTTAAGCTATTTCCTTGTGAATGTGTGAGACTTCCGGGTAAACATAACGAGGTAAAATAACAACCGTTCATTAAACGGTACACTAACTTTGCACTACAAACCGATGTGTTCATAATTATGATAATAATTTAAAAAAAATAATACTAATATGGGTAAGACACACCAATTTTCGATATCAAGCAGAAAAAAAAAACTGTTTTGTACAACTATACTAGTCTGGACCCAGATGAGACCGTAAGCTAGGCCCACTGTGATTTACAAATGGATGCGCCCATTTTTACAGCCAGGAAAAAGAAAAAGGAGGATTAGACTACAAAATAGCGCATAAGAAATATAACACTGCAAGTCAATGGCAAAAGTGCTAGAGACAAGCATGATTAAGGATTAGAATAGAATCAATTAAAATAATATCACAACAAATACAACTGTGTGCATTATGTAGCAGCATAAAGGACTGTTTCTGGTACAACATAACAATAACTGGGAAGCAGATGAAACAGGACGGTCCTGCATATCCCAAGTTAGAAATTGCCGGGCCCACACAATAATGTGTAGGCCTAGTAAGGGTTCTATTCTCTTCTATTCCATTCGATTCTCTTCTATTCTATTTAATTCAAAATGTAGACTAAAGCAATCGGCCAGATTAACAACCTTATGGCTTATTGTTCAAGCCACATCAGTGGGGGTTATACTCAGGTAATTTATTTTATGCTGTGTTTAAAAGCATCAAGAGCCACTGTAATCATTGAGGTTGA